>NW_015438374.1:132176-138141 GCF_001293395.1 Leptomonas pyrrhocoris
TATATATATATATATATATATATATATATATGTATCTTTCTCTTTCTTGAGCTGTGGCGTGGGTTGTTTTGTTTTGTTTCCCTCTGCATGTACGTGTGTCGCTGTGTGTGGCTGCGCGCCCGCCGCGGTGGAGTTGCCGCCGCCATTCCCGCTCGGACAGCTCCCTCCTGTTGTTGCTTTCAACCGCAACACAGCGCTCGTTTTTTTCTTCTGTATTTATTTCTCTTACATTTTGTGTTTTCGCCGCACAACACCATAGATCACTGCACGCCTGTCCGTTGTTGTTTGTTCGCCTGTTTTCTTCCGCTCCATAGATGCATGCAATCGATGGCCGAGGCGTCAGGTGAAGTTCACGCGCGCAGAGGAGGGAGGAGAAGGGAAACAGAAACAATTACCAACGTGCGACGGTGTCATTGCACGGGTGTGTCACTCGATGCTGATCTCCACAAATGTCGCCGCTTGTGTTTTTTTTGTTTTCTGTTTTTATCCCCCGTTTGTCGCCTCTGCAGCTTCAGACTTTTTCTCGTCCTAGGCCACGCTTTGTACGCACTCGATTACTATTGTTATTATTGTTTCCGTATTTTGTTTGTTTGTATGTTTTTGTTCCTGGCGGGGGGAGGAGGGGAGGGGGGGACATGAATGTGCGGGCTGCGCGGCTTCGGCCGGTACACAGATGATGTGGTTTCTTCATTGTTTCCTCTCTTTCTTTGGTGCTACTCTAATCTATACGGCGCGATGTGCAGGGGCCAGACCGCAAACCGACCGCTGCCTCACGCTGGTGAAGAGCAAAGAAGAAAGAAACTGCGAGAAAACTCTTCAGCGCACCGACTCGACACACAAATCCCACCCTCCCCACCTCCACGCCCTCACACACACACGTAGGAGCTTCATTTACATTTGCTGTTGTTTTTGGATTATGTCTATTTTCTTACGTTTGATTTATCAACTGAGGAACGAGAGAAGCCATCGCGCGCAATGACGGTAGCGCACCGGCAGACGCTCCACCCACGCCGAAGCACCGCGCACGGCCTTCAATAGAGCAAGAGGGAGGAGAACACCGCTGTGTGAAAAAGGGAAAAAGAGAGACAACGATTGTGTTCTAACAACACAGGAAATCTGCTCGTGTGCACTGCGATGTAAAGTGCAGCATATACACATACGGACCGAGCAGCGCTAGTTTATAAATATATATCTCCCGCGCCAGGAGAGCGCGTAATCGGTGGCTACCTCCTACTTGTGTGTCTCGCAAAAACTACTCGCACACGCACTCCTCGTTTGTTTGTTTGTTTGTTTGTGTTTTGCTTGTTGACATATTATTCGTGTTGGTGTGCTCTGTATTCTGTTCTTTTCCTCTCTCTTCATTTCTCTACTTGTACCTCTAGACGGGATCCTTTTCTTTTGTACAAGACTTTCCATTCTTATATAAATATTTATATGTGTGGTTGCGCTTCTGTTTTATGCTCTTTTTCCCCCTTTTGAGTTTTATCTGTTCAATACAAGATAACCAACACGCGTGAAATGCGACCTTGAATGGAGGAAGAAATAGACGACAAAGGAGGGCTACGAGCGGCAGCGGCCTGTCGATGTGTATGCCTTTGCTGCACTGGATAAGTGAGAGAGGCGTCTGCTCGTACGCAACAAGTAAGAAGGGGGCACGCGATGCAGAAGTTTGTTGTTGGCGTGTGTCCGCTGCAGTGTTGTCTTGAAAGAGATAGCGTTGCTCCTTCTCTTCTTTGCTAATATTCTTCTTATTCTTACTCGACGTGCCGGCATGGCTGCGCCGTGATGAGATCATTTTGCTGCGGAATGAAATAAGCCGCCGGCATCGTGTCTCAGAAAAGAGGAAGCCGGCCACGGAAAGAATAATGGCTGCGTTGATGTGCGTGACTTCTTCCTTCCTTCTCCTACGATTGTTTCTTTTTTTTTCTTCCGCTTTCTCTTTCTCCTCTCTCTCTCTTCATTTTCCTTCACCGCTGCAACGGATGTCCTCCGTGCACGGCGTGCTTTCCGTCGATGTCCTCTTCCAAAGGCAGCGAAGTGGTCGGCTCACCTTTTTCTCTTCTCTTTCTTTCTTTCCAGCGAGGTCACTCCCCCCTCGCAGGACTCTCTCTCTCTCTCACACGCACACACAAACACAAACAGCAAGGCAGAAGGCGATCGCTCCGCAGCTATGGTGTACAAGCCCAAGAACAATAAGTGGTCTCGCATGCTCGCCGCGCGCAAGCTGGCTGCGGCAGAGAGACGAAAAGAAGTAGAAGAGCGACACAGCGAGGAAGCAGAGGCAGACGCGGCTTTCGATCGAAGGGACGAAGGCGGTGCGCGCGATGCAGCGGCAACAGCGCACTCGAAGAAAGACGGCGAAGGTCGGCTGAGCGACTCTGCGGATGCACCGACGAGTACGGGCGTTCATCAGAATAGCAGCGGGCCACAGACAGCCGTGTCAATCTACTCGACGGGATCCATTGGGCCGCAAGAACAGTCAGAGAATGATTGCTGCACCGCACACACCGAACACACTCCTCTTCTTACTAGGCTCAACGAGCCTCCCGCCTGCGGTGAGTCAACGTGTGTGCTGCGGGACATCGCTCAGCTCCCTCGTGTCGTGGATGCGTTCTGCGTCCCCTCTCCCTGCTTCGAAGCATCTTTGGAAGGCTTACCTGCCGTGTCTGACGCACCCATATACATCGCTTATACTCTCCAAATGGAGGCATCGGCAGCACGAGAAGCCGCGACCGTGTTTGGTGTGTGGGATGCGCGGTCAGACGGCGGATGTCTGCAGTTGGTCCGTTGGAGTGCAGAAGCCCACCCCGCAGCCGAGCCACCGTTACCGTTGTCGTCAACAACTTCTTCATCGGGACTGCAAGAGTTGGTAATGTACGTCGACGCAGAAGGACGCTGCTTCATGCTGGCGCCCTCCTCCGTCGTCTCTGTTGGGCAGGCAGATATCTCGCAGAAGGGAGAGGAGAGCACCGTCGACCAGAAAATGCGGAGAAGCAACGATGTTGACCAGTCGGTTGATGGTGGTGTAGAAGCCGCTGCTCCTGTGGACGAGGGAAGTCCTTATGCCTATTGGCTCATTCCCGCGTTTCTCAAGGATCACTTCATGGCGTTGCTGCTGGCACAGCGTCGGTGGCACGTCGCAGGAAGCGCCGGTGTGAAGTCTGAGTCGCTGCGCGAGCCGCTGCCATCCTTTGCGGTGCAGCCGCACGCGTCACAGTGGATACTGACCTCCACAGCGGCGGCAGCACACGAGGATCGCGTTGCCCGGTCCGTTGATGAGGCAGCAAGCGTATCCGCTCCACCTGCGCAGCTCGCACCGTCGCCGCCACTCAAGGTCGGTAGAAAGAAAAAGAAGGCAGAGAAACGAAGGCGAGCTGCCACCACCCCTCCCCAGTCCGACCCGGTTATCGTCAACGCAGAGGCAGCTCCTTCGCAAGCTGATGTCTCAGCCACGTACCGCATTCCTTATGTGGTGAAGGTCACGCGTCTAGCCGCCAGCGCAGGCGATGCCTCGACAGACGAAGGAGCCACCTCGTCTCAGCTCATTGCCTCAAGAACGTTTCGCTTGCCGTCCTCTGCGGTCTTTTACGTCGGCAATCGCCTCACACCGTTCCCTCCTGACTACGTGCTGCAAGACGCAAAAAGAGAGAAGGACGGCGACGAAGCACCACGTCAACCGCGATGATCGTCGCGTTCTTCGTCGCATTTCCAGACGCTTTTTCTGGCTGGTGTTTTTGTTTTCTCGCACACAGACCCACTCCCACCCCTCCGGTGCAATAGGTCGGCTTACTGATGCTTTCCGCTGCTACTTTTTTCCCGCTATGAACGCTACTTCAGTTCTCCCACTAAGACATATATATATATGTATTGTACACAGCTGATTGGCGAGAACGCAAATGGAGGTGTGTCGGTGGCGTGGGCGCTTTCACTGCCGCTTCATTTTGCTGGTTATTGGATATGAACGCGCCTGTGCACGAGTACAACGCCGCGCCATCGCTGCCCTCTTTCATACGCGCTCCGCATAGAAGGCTCTCTCAGCATACATAAAAGAAAATCTTGCTTTTCCAGTGTGTGTGCGATCTTGACAGCCTGAGCCCCCGCCATCCATCCCTCTCTTCTTTTGTATTCATCTCGTTGCCACCCCGCTCTTCTCCTACTCCCTTGCTCTCCCCTCGAACACGTCACCCCTTCTACCTTTTAAAGAATCCATTTTGTTTACGCATACGTTAGAGTTATCCTCTTAGCATCCAATACACACATATATATCTATACAGTAAGAAAAAAACCGAACTCGGTTCTTCTGCCTCTTTCCTACTCTTCTCTCTTCACCCCTCTTCTATTCCTCTCAGCACCATGAGCAACGCCTTCAAGGTTCCGGAGAAGCGTGAGGAGCTCGTCTACACGGCCAAGATTGCCGAGCAGTGCGAGCGCCACGACGAAATTCTCTTCTGCATGAAGCGTGTGGTGAAGATGAATCCTAAGCTGTCGAGCGAGGAGCGCAACTTGCTCTCCGCCGCCTACAAGTACATCATCAGCGCCCGCCGTGCGTGCTGGCGCAGCATGAGCTCCATGGCGCACAAGGAGGACAGCCACAAGGGCAAGACGGCCAGCCTCTTCAACGCCTTCCAGCAGCAGGTGGAGAAGGAGCTGGCGGAGATCTGCTCTGACATACTCGAGCTGCTCGACAAGTACCTCATCCCGGCCGCGGACAACGACGAGAGCAAGGTATACTACTACAAGCTGAAGGGCGACTACCACCGCTACTTCGCCGAGGTCGAGACCGGGTCGGAGACGCAGAAGAATCTGGCGCTGGAGGCGTACAAGAAGGCCTCGGAGTTCACCGCATCGCTGAAGCCGACCTCGCCGATTCGTCTCGGCCTGGCGCTGAACTTCTCCGTCTTTTACTACGAGATCCTGCGCAGCCCGGACAAGGGTTGCCAGCTGGCCCGCCAGGCCTTCGAGGAGGCCCTCAGCGACCCGGAGGTGTTGGACGAGGAGCAGCACAAGGAGTCCGCCCTCATTATGCAACTTCTCCGCGACAACCTCGCGCTGTGGACGGAAGACTCTCGCCCGGAAGGCCAGGACGATGGCACCGCCATGGAGGAGCTCGAGTAACAGATATTGCTTTAAAGAAAAAACGCACGCGCGGAGTGAGGCGAAAGAGCAGAAGAGGGATTACATGGAAACCGTGCGGCGGGCATGGCGCATCGCGGTGTTTCTTCCGTTATCCGTAGAATGGGAGGAGGGGGGTTGCCTTGACCATTCACCGCACCCGAGAGACACGCACGTGTGTGATGGCCGCTGGTGGGTTGCTGTTTTTGTTTTCTATATATTCCTCCTTTCTTCTGCTGATGGTGCTGGCGACCGTGTGTGTGTGTTTCTTTCTTGTCTTTTAGCGTTCATTCTCCCTCCCCCCGCCCCCTCCCCTCCTTTGCTGTTTATACGCTACTCATGTTTCTTTGGTTTTTCTCTTCTTTCTTCCTTTCATCGCTGTATCACGTAATCCTTTTACTTAGGGGGGAAGGAAAGTGTGTGGTGTGGGGGGAAGGGGGATGGGTGGGTGAAGGGTGTTCTTTCCTTTCCTTTTTCATGTTAGATATGTCTCATCGCAGTTAGCGCATTGATTATTTCTATTTCTGATGTTGTCGATCCTGTCGGAAGGAGTGCACGCTGCGTGGATAGGCAAGTGGAAGGTGTGCGTGTGCGTGTGCGTGTGCGTGTCTCTGCTGGCGGCCTCTCTTCGCACACCACCTGCCGTCCATTTTTTTCTTCTTGCGTCTGGTGGTACGCCTTTGCGTTTTTTCTTTTCCCCCTCTGTGGTTGTTGCTCGTTCGCTCTTCTCTTGATTGTCGCCTCTCTTTCGAGCTCGGTCACGAAGGTAAAGCCGCATCGTTTTCTTGCTGAAAAGGGAGGAGGAGTACACACACATGTATATATATATATATATATATATATATATATAGAA
>NW_015438374.1:138254-331630 GCF_001293395.1 Leptomonas pyrrhocoris
ACACATGTATATATATATATATATATATATATATATATGAAACCTGCTTCCCTCTCCACGTTGACCTGCGGAGGTGAGGCACATCGGCTACCGTTTCTTCTTCTTTTTTCTCTGATAGATTTACACATGTATATGTATATATATATATACATACAATTGCTTGAAACGGCCGTCAGTAGGCGCGTCCCTTGCCTCCTCTTCACTTCTTGTGCTTCCGAGGGTCATTGCCTGTGTTATGCAGGTTATTTCCATTTCGATACGAAAAGCAAGAGCCGGAATGCGAAAGAACATAGTTATGGTGTTGTTTCCCCGGCGAGACTGGCGAGAGTCAAGAGAAGGGGCGAGGGCGAGATCAAAGCCACCTCAGCATTCTCGTCATAACTTCTTTTTTTTTTTGGAGGTAGGCCACCTGCGGAGCAAAAACCTTTTAGATAATTTTTTCTTTTCCTTTGTCAAAAAGAGAAAATGGAATTGTCGTAAGAGAAGGCAAAATAAGAAGAACTACTGCGCAATATATATTTTCCCCTCCATTCAGCTCCGTCGTTTTGTTGTCGTCGTCGTTTGCACTTTCGACGTGCAGCGTATAGGAGATGACAGCCTCACAAGAGAGACAGAATTGAAGTGAGAGAGAGGGAGAAAGATCATGGTCGAGCTCGCCAGCATTGGTTGTGTGATAGTAGCTGTCAAGTGGCATGTGTGTGTGTGTGTGCACCAAACATTTCCATAGATCAGAAGACGACAGACTCACCGAACTTTGCCGCTTGCTCGGCACGCGCTTACCTCCCTTCCCCTCTCTCTCCCCAACTAACGGGGGGAACAAACCTACATCTACGTATACGTGGCCTTTTTTTTTCTGTCTTCGTTTCGTGTAGATCGGTGATTTGCCACGAGGAACCACATTACGCTCGATCCTCTTCTTTCTTTCTTCTTATTGTTGATAGTGCGTGCATCTTATTACTACTACTACTACTTTGTTGTTGTTTTTACTTCTTTTACTACTGATCAGGCTGTGGAGGGAAGATTCTTGTTTCTGAAACTGATGGAATGAAAGGGCGAAGAAAGGAAAGAAAAACACATCCAAAAAGGAAAAAGAAGGACGAAGTGAATTACCCGTTGCGTGGATTTGACTGGGAGGGGGAGAGCAGGTGGGCTGCTGAACTGCGTGGATGGTTGCTGGGCGAGTTTTTTCCTTTTCAACGCCAGTCAGCCGATCATTATTGTCCCGCTTTGTGCGTGGCCCACCTCCTATTTCTTTTTCTTCCCCCCAGCCCAAATCAGAGCCTTTAAAAAAGGGGGAAGAAAATGGATGGTGCGCGTCTACGCTTTCATGCTGTACCCGCGCCTTCTTTGCACCATCCTCCATGCGAGAGATGACCGGAGATCTTGGGGAACAATCTGCGTTACGCCGACGCAGTGTCTCGCCTTATCTCTTTTTCTCTCTCTCTCCTTTCACGGGTAAATACACACATATTTATACCAATGGACACCAAGCACAAACTCATGCTTTGATTGTATTCAACTCGCTCTTTCCTCCTTCCCTTCTCGCTGTGTTTGATCTCTGCACCGTAACCAAACGTCTCTCCTTTCTTTTTTTAATATGCTGTTGTCGCCGTCGTCGCTGAGGAAGAGCCGAACGCTTTCCCTTACTTTGGGGCCTACAACTTCAACGCACCTGATGTGAGCGTACCGTGAGCGGTGGCCTCCCTTTTGTTTAGATATTTTCTTTCATCTGCGGAACGCAAAGCACGCGTGTGTGTGTGCGTCGTCGTCGTCGTTTCTTTCTCATCCTTGAATGCCACGCGCACTCGCGCTTCCGTAGAAGAGGAATAAAAAAACCTAAAAAGGCAAACAAGGAGAAGTCCTTCTTCCTCTTCTTCCTTTCTCTCCGTCAAACTGGCCTCTGAAGGAGACAACGACGGCTCCGTTGTCGCGGGGGACGAGATGGTGGCGCTGCCCGCCTTCAAATTCGTGTTTCTGGCGATCCGTCAGGTGACGCGGCCGCTCGCCAAGCAAATCGTGCAGCGGGCCAACACCAAACGTGCCTTGACGTACCGCATGTGCATCGGCCTCGGCCGCGTCTCCCTCGGTCTCTCCGGCGTCATCGCGGAGTGGACCCGCGCCGAGGAACAAAAGCAGCGGGAGGCGAAGAAAAAGTCGGAAGAGGCGCAGGTGACGAGGCTGGCGCAGGCGGCCGAGGCGGAGATGGAGAAGGCCGCGGAGATGGCGAAGAGGGCCGCGGAGGCGGTGATGAACGCGGTGGGGAAGCACAGCGCTGGCGGAAGCACTGCAGCAGCAGCAGCAGTGGCAACGCCGAAAGTGGCGCCGACCACGTCAGCGACTGCCCCTTCTTCCTCACCGGGAGAACACCCTTCACCACAACGACCCTCCACTTCAGCAGAGAGGACCTCTGCCGCATCCTCACCGTCACCATCGCCTTCGTCGTCTTCTCCTGCGAATGCGGTGCTGTCCACCCCCGCCCCCGCCACCGCCGCCACCGTCACCCCGCGTTCTCGCTCCCTGCTGCGCAGCGTTGTCTACGGCCCGCAACTCAAGGACAGCCCCGCCGACACCTACGACAGCACCGTCTTTCTCGATCCAACGCGGACGGTGGGGGAGGCGGCGCGGGTGTTCATCCGCTACCCGGCGCGGAGCTCGTGGGACGTCTTCCGTCAG
Source organism: Leptomonas pyrrhocoris (assembly GCF_001293395.1). Classification (NCBI taxonomy): domain Eukaryota; phylum Euglenozoa; class Kinetoplastea; order Trypanosomatida; family Trypanosomatidae; genus Leptomonas; species Leptomonas pyrrhocoris. The sequence continues at coordinate 140,928 of NW_015438374.1, forward strand.
ACCTTCTTGGCCCCGTTTCCGGAGGATCGCCTCGTTGCGGCGGGTGCGGATTTGCTGATTGAGTTGGTCGCCTACACGGTCCTCTGCACGTTGCTAATTGTGGAGCTGCTGCAGCAGTCTCGCACGACGGCGGCGAAGGAGGCCCACGTCAACGCGCGCCTGGAGGCGATCGAGGCGAAGGTGAACGAGCTCGTGGAGCAGAACAACGAGTCCCGCGCCTACCCGCCGTTGGAGGAGCTGCCCCCGGTGCCGGAGCTGCAGGTGACGGGTCGTCTGAGCGCGCTGTGGGGCGCCGTGACGACTGGCGCGGGTCTTGTGGGGAGCGCATTCTCCAGCAGCGACGACGACGATGACGGCAGCAGCAGCAGCAGTCACCGCGGCAGTGCTGCTGAGGAGCGAGAACGCATGTCCCAGAGCGGGAAAGTTGTCGTGCCCCGTCGGGAGGTCGGCTCGAACATTGCCCGGGCTCCCCCGCGTGACCCCGCCGTGAAAGTGAGCAAGTACGATGAATCGACCGTTGTGCAGGTAGAGCTGGAGAAGCTTCTGCACGGCGTCCGCGCCGAGACGCGGGCGTGAGCGACGAAGAAAGAGAAGGGAGAAAAGGGTTTTAAAAAAGAACAAAGAAAAAGGGTTTTTTATCCTGTCCACGTTCAGCGCTCTTTCCGGTGTGGTAGACAGCAGAAGTCGTCGGCGATCGTGCACTGCTTCGGGTAATTTCATCGTTGAGCTCCTACCCTGGCAGCGCGTATTTGAAGGATAGGAAGCGTTGCTGTCTTGGCTAGAAACGAATGATGCGTGGTGCCATCGCACAGTTTGTGTTCCTAGAGGACGCTTTTGTGGGTGTTTGCTCCTCTGCCGTTCTTGCTTATATATAGGTATGTGTGCATTTCTCGCTCTGATATTTCTTACTGTGGTTCTTATCACCGTAGACGCGGCGGTGCGTCGTCGTCGAATAAGAATATTGATGTTTGTGCCTGAAGGAGCAAAACATCCACGCATTGCGGCGGGTGGACGCTGACGGTGCGTGCTCCGCGGCGACTTCGCTGTTCTCCCACTCACTCCAATTTTACCTTTTTTGTTGTTGCTTTTACACGACGTAGTGGGGAACAGCCACCAGCGATGTTGACGTGCAGGGGCCGTCTTCTACTCTCGTCTCTTCTTCTCGTTGTGTCACATGAAAGGAAACGCATGTATGTACTCGACGGCAGGGCGTGCGCGAGCGGCATCGACCGCTGTTGCACCTCAACACGTTGTACGGCACTTGTGTGTGTGTGTGTGTGTGTGTGTTTCGTGGTGTTTCTGCAGCGGTTTCTGCAGGTCACGTTATCGGGGGAGAGGGGGCGAGGAAGGTTCATCACTTCGAAAAGCCCGTGAAACGCGCTTCTTTTTTGATCGGTTTCCTCTCTCCTTTGAATCAGTGGGGAAGCAGCGGTAGCGGGGCGCGTGCCTGTCGAAGGCGCCCAGCGTTTCTTTTCGATTGGGCACTTCAGAAAGAAGGAAAGAGGAAAGAAAAGCCACGGGTGCTTTTTGCGTGTTCTCCCGCCTTCTCCTTCCCCGCCTTTAATCTCCCCTCCCCCTCCCTCTCTCCTCTCTTACCCGTACTGCAGGAAACGCCTGCTATTGCGGTCTCGGGAACAAACCCAAAAGAATTGGTCTCTGCTTGTTGTACCGAGACAGGCGAAACCACCGCATAGAGCGTCATCGCGGGGCACACACATCACGGCCTCGCCAAAACACTTTCTTCTTCTTTTTTTTCTTTTGGCTCCGTAAGCCACATACACACACACACATACATTCAGCGACGCGTGCGACGCAAGGCCATGGAAAGCGACGAGGCACAGGGAACTGCCCCGGCAGCCGCAGCTGCGGACGTCTCCACCACCGTCGATCCCGTTGGAGCACCCCCCGCTGTGGTGCCGTCTACCTCCCCTTCGACTGACGCCTCTGCTTCTGCGTCTCCCGCCATGGCCGCAGAGGCGCGCCTGCACGCACTGGAGACGAAGACCGCCATGTGGAAGGAGGCCGTCGCCACCCAGTTAAACGACGCCTCTCGCAAGAACAAGAAGCTGCGCGAGGAGCTGCGGGCCGTGCGCGAGGAGATGGACGCCGCCCTCGGCGATTTGCGGGTGCAGCTCACGGACGAATTCCACGAACGCACGGCGATGCAGCGGGAGGAGCTGGCGGCGCTGACGACGCAGGCGGCTCTCCTGCGCGAGGAGAAGAAAGCCATGGCCGCTGCCCATGAAGCCGAACTGCAGAGGGCACGCGTGCAGCTGCGCGAGTTAATCCAGCTCGAGGTGGAGACAAACTACAAACGGAAGGACGAGCAGTGGTCAAAGGAGATGACTGCGCTGCAGACCCGCGCAGAGGCGAAGGAGACGGAGAAGGTGCAGGCGGAGCACGAGTGCGAAGTGCTGAAGATGCGGCTGAACCGACTCGGGGCCCAATACGAGGAACTCGCCTCCCTCTTGCAGCCGAAAGGGGGAGAGGGCAGCTCGGCTCCGTCGCAGGCCTCCGACGGCCTCGATGAGGCGGCGGGGCTCCACATACAGGGCCCAGCCCGTCAGCAAACCGCCGTCAACGCGGCCTTCACGCAGCAACTTGAAAGCATGAAAGCGGAACTGCAGAGCAAGGAGCAACACACGCAGTTCGTACTGGACCGTGCAAAGCAGGAGCACGAGGCGGAGAAGTCCCAGCTGCTGCGGGAGCTGCAGCTGCGTGAAGAGGAGCTGAAGGTGGCCCACACACTCTTAAAGCAGGTGCAGGTCGAGAGCAGCGGATACCAGCAGCGTGTCTCACACGCACAGACAGAGAAGCAGGCACTGGAGCAGCGCTACGCGGCCAAGGTGGCAGCGCTCAATGCGAAGCTGGCGGAGCGGGTGCAGGTCGTTGAGGAGGCGCAGGTGGTAACTAAGCGGCTGCAGGAGCAGCTGCGCACCGCCCAGCAGCAGGTGGCGACGCTCGAGGAGGAGTCCATCATGCGCGAGGAGGCCTTTCACTCCCTCATGCTGTCGGAGGACGACAAGCGTGTGGTGATGGAGCTGCAGAGGGCGGTGCAGACGGCGCGTGATGAGGCGGAGGCGTGGAAGATGCAGTACTACACCGCCCTGTCCTCTCCACCGAACGGGGCCAAAACCGCCACGGGGGACAGGGGGGGCACCCCCTCAGCGATTCAGGAGGGCGGCCGTAGTAGTGGTGGCCGTGATGGCGGCGAGGCCGCTCTGTCCACCGCCGCCTCCCCTGCGGTAGAGACGAACCACAACAACAGGGATGGAGCTTCACCGCACGCCGTGCCCGCCGCAGCGGTCCGCACGCCGCAAGCGTGGCACGAGCAGCTCGCCGCCAAGGAGGCGTCCCTCGAGGCACACGCCGCGCAGCTCGAACGCAAGGCGCACCTGCTCGACGCAGCCGAGGCGAAGTTAAACGACATGCGCCGCTCCTTGGCGAGTCAGGCGAGCATCTTGCTGCAGCAGCAAAAGGGCGGTCGGCGGGAGCGGAACAGCGACAACGGTGTTGTCTTCCGCGAGGGTAAGGACGGAGGTGGGCTGGTGGAAGAGTCGGAGCACGAAATGCTCGGCGCCTCTCCGATCATCAGCACCGCCGCATCGCTCCTGCCCTCCACGTGGCACGGGTCGCTACGGGCGCTGGAGACGCAGCGACGTCGCCTGCACCTGCCCGGCAGCTGTCGGTGCATGTTCTGTTTCTTCTCTGGTGGCGGCAACTCCGGTGCTCCGCTGCGCCTGCGTCGTGACCCCTTTGTGTTTACGCTGATAGTGATTCTTTTCGTCATGCTGATCATCGTTGTGAGTGCGATGTAGCCGCCAAACTCGTCTTGGCCTATCACGCGTGCTGGTGTTTGAAGTCCTTGTTTTGTTGTTGTTGCCTTCCTGCGGGCGCGGGTGTGTGCGCGTTTGGCCTGTGCAACTCTACCGTTGATTTCCTCATGCTGCTGCGTGTGTTATGGACCTTATTCCGTTGTATGTGCCTTAGCCAAGAAGAAGCCCGTGCTCTCACCCCCACCGCCCCTTCCCTCTTTTCAGTGGGTTTTTTTGTTGCTGCTGTTGTTGGACGCTTGCGTTACGAGGATTGCTTTCCCTTTCTTTTCTTCCTTACTCATACTCTTTCTCTATTGCAGCGGCGTATCTCACAAACGAACGAAATCGCAGTCGTTTCGGCCCCCCTGTTGCCCCCTGGTGCCCCGTCCTTCGCGTGTGTGTGGTGGGGCGGGGGGGGGGGGTCGAACGGCGGTGCGTTAATAGAAGGAAAAGAGAGAGGTAACACCCCGTCGCCCACTCTCTGCCGATGCGCGCACTTCCAGCGCAATTTCCCCTCCCCCTCCCCCTTCACGGGTCTCACTGCTCCTCCTTTCCTTCTCCATCTATTATTGTTTTCTTCCTTGACACACACACACACACCTATACGTTTCCGCCGGCTCACTGCTCACCAGTTAGTGAACGACACATACACACACACACGCACGCTCTACAAAAAGGTATACAGAAGTCATTCGGAGCCTAGTGTGTAACGGCAGTTGTGGCACCGGCAAGAGAACAAAATCAGGCGAGGGAGTCTTTTTTCCTTTTCCTGCTTGCTCTGTGCTTCACTGATCACGGTAGCACGTTTCATCTGCCGTTGATATCGTACCTTAGCACCATAGAGGAGCGAGCATACGGCAACAACAAAGATAAACGGATAAGGGCAGAAAAGGAAGACCACGACAATCGCTTGCCTCAGCCGAGTTTTGCTGTGGTTGTTACTCGCGTGTTTCCGTTGTCGACTTCTCTGTTGTTGTTGTTTTCTCTCCTTAGCTGCTGTTGCTCCGTACATCACTATCCATAGAAGTAATACCTTGTTTTTCTCTCTTTTGAGGCATAGATGTTTAACGTCGTATTTAACGTGAAGCGCCATATTAACTTTCTGTCGTCGAACATTGCTGGGTTTTGCTTCCTCCCCTTTAGGTGCACTCTTCTCTCTTAATTGCCGTTGATTGAACTGTTGCTCCCGTTGCTGAGCGGCCCAGCTTCAGCTACGTTGGTCCGTCGAACTTCTTTCATTTAACGGCGGCTCTTCCAGCGCAGGTGTCGGATCCTTTCTTTATATACCTATTAAATACGTTACTACGCTTGATCGCCTGCTCTTGTGTGCATTTCGCGTGCTTACGTGAGCGGCGTCGGTGCCCTTACGTTCCTTTCTTTTCCAAAGTCGATGTTTAAAAAGAAAGTAGCGGCACAGGCGGTGGCGGCTGCTGTCGGTGCCACCACGCCGTCCACGGCCGCCCCGTCACGCCGGCCGTCCGCCGCGCGCGGTGCGGGCAGCAAAGCGCGGACACTCGCCCTCATTGAAAAACACCGCAAAATAGTCGAGGAAGCGCAGCGGCAAAGGGAGGAGATGGAGAGCATCACGGCGGAGCAAAAAAGTCTGCTGAAGCAACGAAAGCAACTAGCCCGAGCCTCAGCGACGACGGCGGCAGCAGTCTCAGAAAAAGCGAAGCTCGTGGCCCCACCAAGGAAGGCTGCTTCCACACAACCACCGGCAGCACCGTCGACCACACTTGACACGGACACCAAGCCGGACGCGTTCACCGCCCTCATTGATCAGTTTCTCGCCGCCACTCAGCCCTTGGCGGACTTAGACGAAACCATCCAGGGCAAGAAGGTCTCACTGACCTCCTCGACAGCGGCCGACCCGGCAGAGAAGCCAAGCGCGACGGCACCGCGGCCGGCGCGAGCGCATCGGGCCCCTGTCCTGACCCACCGCAGCTTCGCAGCCTCCCTCACCTGCCCGAAGAAGTTTTACCTTTTCCAAAACCGGTCCGATCTCATTCCGAAGGCCTCGCTGGGCGACATGATGCACTTCGATGACAGCGTGGGCTTCAACGAGCTTGCGCGGCGGTGGGACCGCCTGCAGTTCGGCAGTCGTGCCCACGTGGTGAAGGAGAGCGACTTTGACCAGGCCGTGCAGCACACGGAGGAGCTCATTGTGTCGTACTTTCAGGGCCCCTACGCCTCCCTCCGCGAGCAGGCCCCAACGCTCACGATCCACCGGCCGGCGTTTGCAGTAGACTTTGCTGCGCCTGTGTCCGGTGGGGCAAAGAGCGAGGCGACAGGCTCGAGTGCGAGCGCGCCAATCGCAGAGCTGCGGGCGCGTCCTGCCATCATTCGCTACCGTCCGAAAGAAGATCAGTGGGTGTTCATCGACTCCCAGGCCGTCATCGACCCCGTCAGCACCTCGGCCCGCATCACCCACACAATCCAAAAGTTCCACTTCACCGTTCTGTGCTTTCGCATCTGGCTCACGCAGCCGCACCTCCCGATCGAGCTGCGGAAGAAGTTTCTGCAAGTGAATCTGGATGATATCACGCGGGAGAGTCTGCGAGGGCGCTCGCTAGAGTCCTCCGCGCGGCCGGCCGCCCCTATCGATCTGAAGCGCAGCGGCCTGCTGCACATCCGACAGTTTTTCCCCGGCCCGGTCACCCTCGTTGACTGCGCCCCGCCGCAGCTCATGAAGTTTATCCAGCGCATCTCGCTAGAGGAGCTCCTGGAGGAAGACAGCAGGCACTACGGCAGGGAGAGCGGACGGGGTCACCCGTTCTCGCACGGCTTCACCGGCGGCGGCGGCGGTGCCTTCGACCTGCGGAACTGCCACAGCTCCGTCGGCGCGAATGCGGGGCTGCGCAACTTGGTGGATGTGCTGGACGCGAACGCGCAGGAGTTCTCGAAGATGACGCAGGGCCGCACCGTGCGCAGTCAAAAACACAAGGACGAGACGCTGCACCGCCTCTTTGAGGCCCAGCAGCAGTTTATGGAGGAGCTGTTGCGACAGCACACCCTTCCCCTAATGGATCAGCAGCGCCGTCTTACGGAGACCGCGGCTGACAAGATACCGGTGCACCCGCTAACGGCTTTCTCCAGCCTTCTCGGTGATGAGGGGTTTGTCCACGGTTCTTCCACTTCTGCTGCAGCGGCTGTCGGCCCGTCAGAACCCGCAGACGATGCTGACGGCGCCAAGAGCAAGAAGACGGTGAAGTCCGCCGCGCGCAAAGTGAGAGGCGGCAAAGCAAAGCAGAAGTTCGGCCCCGCAGGCGCAGACGGCGACGACGGCGAGGGCGCAGCGGGTGAGGAGGGCGTGGCCGGGGGCGGGACTTCTGCTGGGGCCCCCTGCTACGGCTGTTACATCGGTCCCCAGTGCCTGCGTGGGGGGGATGCCTGCTCCTTCTTTGTGGAGGGCATGTGCCTCCCACGCAAGGTGGACGACCCCATCACCGCCAAGGACAACCACCTCTTCACCCTCCCCTCCACCTCCCTCGCGCGTAAGTCGGCCTGGTGGGCGGAGGGCAAACGCACGGTGGGCGATATACTCGCCGCCTACGGACGAGACGAGCCACGCATGCGCATGACGCAGGCTCAGCTGCGCTACGCCGAGGCCCTCACGCAGGGTCTGGTAGCGCTGAACCCGAAAGAGATCGACGCCTTCTTCGCCAAGATTCGCTATCCGCTCTTCGTGATCGACTTCGAGGCGGTACAGTTCGCCCTCCCTCCCTTCCAGAAGGAGATCGCCTACCAGTCTATTCCCTTCCAGTTCTCCCTTGACGTCTTCCAGCGCGACGTCCTCACGGAGGAGCCAACGCACTACAACTACCTGCACTTTGGCAAAGGCTGCTCGCCGAACACCGATCCCCGACCGGGCTGTGTGGCGGAGCTGCTGCGCATCGTGCGGCTGGAGCGGGAGAAGAAGCGCGCCGCGATGGAGGTCTCCGGGGAGCTGGCGCGCCTTGAAGCGGAGAAGGCGGCAGCGGAGGCGGAGGCGGAGGCGGAGGCGGCGGTGACGGCCAACGGGCGTCGCTCGCGCAAGCCGAAGGTACCAAAGAACCCCAAAATCACGAAGGCGACTCCGCTGGAGCAGCCGCTGCGGCCCTACGACGGCTCCTTCATTGCCCATTTCGCCTCCTTCGAGAAGTCGTGCCTCGAAAAGCTCGGACAGCTAGAGGAGGAGTACAAGGAGGAGATCAAGGAGTTCTGCTTTCTGGACACGCTGGACCTCATCAAGAGGGGCTGCGTGCACCCCAACACACACGGGTCGAACTCGCTCAAGAAGGTGCTGCCGGCGCTCTGCCCCGATTTTCAGTACGGCGTCTTCGGTGCGGAGAAGACGCCGTCCGACGACCTCGCCGCGACGGGGGACGGCGGTGGAGCGGCAGAAGGGCAGGATGAACAGAAGGGAGAAAACGCGATGGGTGTGTACCGGCTGTGGTACCACCTCGAGGGCGGGGGCACCGTGCAGGACCTACAGCGCGCCTCACGCGGCCTGTCGGGCAACGCGCCGTCGGACGCCCCTGCGGGTGCCGCCGCGGCCTCCGCTGCGTGGACGGAGAAGGTGCGGACGACAATGTCGAAGGAGGAGCGTGACCGTATGTGGCACACCCTGCGCATTCAGCTGCTCGAGTACTGTTCGCTGGACACCAAGGCTCTCTATGAAATTATGCGGCAGATCCACGCGGAGCGGGCGGCGATTGAAGACGCGACGCCGAAGGACAAGAATGGGTGGGTCTTCATCAAGCCAATGTCCCGCGAAATGGACTTGTAGGTCAGGAAAGGGGACTCAGATTCTGAAAAGGAAGGAAGCCGCACTCCCTTATTATTTTCTGTTTTTACATCTTCTGTGTGTGGTGCGCCGGGTGCAGCGTGGCATGAGCCGATGGAGCCTCCTCTTCGCGGATGTCGGTGGAACGGTTCACGTGGCGGGTTATTGACGTTCCGACTGTAGCGAGTACGGAGAAGTAGTAGCCGCCTTTTCCTCGCTTTGACCTCCTCTTTGCGTCTTCTTATGTCTTACACATACTCATGTCTTACTGGCCAACGATTGCGTGGGTCTTAACCTTCCCTCAGAGTTAAATTTATGTTCTTCTTTCTCTCTCCGGCGCGGCTCAGGCGTTAGCAAGCAGGTCTCACTCGAGAGAGAGAGAGAGAGATCTCCTCCTCCTACCGCATTCGCATGCAGCAGTGTGTGTTGTGTAGCATTCGGCTGACAAAAGAACCGAAGAGCTCTCCCCGCATGCGTCTTGCCGAAGAAGCCGCAAAGGACCGAACAACGAATGGACCCTCCGTCACACCCTTCCTTCTGCTTGTCTGTTTGGCTCTGCCCTCTTCGCCCTCTCGCGTCTTCGTGGCGCGTGCACTTCCAAGTGGAGCGTACGAGCAAAACAGCAGAACACGAGAGAGCACGTCTTTCACGCGTGTCACCTCACAATCTATTTTATTGATTGATTTATACATATTTTTCTGCGCACACGAACCCGCCCTCAGCGCCATCCCTGACAGTAGCAGAATAGTAACACTTCGCTACTGCACTCCCTGCGGAATGAAGGCCCTTGTCTTGTGCGACGGCTCTGAAGGCTCCCTGCGGTGCATTGAGGTGGCCTGCGCTGCCCCTGCCAAAGCCGCCAGCGCAGACACCGCTCTCGTCCTCCTGCATGTGTGGGACGGCCCTCTCAAATCGCCCTCCGCCGCTCTCGCAGGAGAAGGCGCGTCGTCGCACCCCGCTACCCGTTCTTCCCGTGTCTCCTTCAGCACCCACGCGGCGGCAGATGCGGGCTCTACTGCACCGGATCCATCCACGAATGAAGCAGCAGCGGCGGTGACGGCCTCCTCCTCCGCCTCTCTGTCTTGTGCAGAGGTGCTGACCGCAACGCTGAAGGCAGTCCACACGAATAAGTATGTGAAGGGACGCGCACACTACTGCGTGGAGACCGTCTGCGCCGCCGCTGCAGCCATGACAAACGAGAACACGGCTGACAACAGCAGCTATTTGGTGAAAGCAACGAGTGATGCTGCACCGGATAAGTCCGCGGCGCTGACGTCAGGCCGCGACGAGCAGGAGGAAGCCGCCCAGGTGAATGCGGTGGTGCGACACGCCTCTGCGCGAGCGGGGCATCACCAGGTGGAAGCTGTTCTCCTAGGTGTGGGTCAACTACAGGAAGGGAAGGTGTGTGCGGTGGGCACCGTCGCCCTGCACACCCTCCGACACCTGCGCACCCGCTATCCTTTGTATTACATTAAAAAGGACGGCGTGAAGTGGCGGCCCGCACCGGCTGCCAATGCCACTGCCTCGGCCACTGCCGCTGCTACTGCTGTTATTGCGCCGTTGCGGTTCACCGTTGTGGTTCCCATTCCCGCCTCGATCACGCCTTCGCTGCCTGCGGGTGGGTCGGCGACCGACGTGCGCACCACCGCGGAAGTCCCGTCGAGCCCGGTGAGACTGGCCATCGAGGCCGCGGTGCACTACACTCAGCAGCACTGTTGGCGCACTTCCTCCGCCGCCGCCGCCTCCCCCACAAGCGTGGACAGCGTCGCTTTTCTGCTAATCGCGCCCAGCTCCGTAAAGAGCGAGGAAGGCGACAGCGTCCCGGTTGGGGGAGAAGGCGGGGTTGGGATGGCCGCCGCGGAAGCGAATGATGCGCTGCCAGAGCATGGGGAGGCGTCGCTGGTGGATCTTTACAAGCGGTACCTTGAGACACTGCTTCCCAAGGCGGCTCCAGTGCTCGCTGCGTTAGAGCCACAGGACGAACAAGGAAAGGTAGCCGACACGCCGGCTGCTGGGGAGAAAGCGAATATGGTCAGCAGCGATGCTTCGCCAAGCGGCACCCCTTCTCGAATTTCCGTCTGCGCGTTGAAAGCCTCCAAGAAGCATCCTCGCGTCACCCTCGAGGAAGCCGAGGTGGCGCTCCCGCAGGTGCTGAAGCACGTGAGCGCCGTGAAGCCGGATGTTCTCGTGCTACCCGTTTCCCTGATCCCTGACGCGCTGCAGCTGGCGATGCTCTCCGCAAGTAAGCCGCACTGCGTCATCCTGCCGTATTAGTTCTGCGACGGATCTTTTCTTTTCTCCCTTTGCCTTGTCTCTTCCTCCTTATATATATATATATATATGTCTGTGCGTCTTTGTAAAGGCACCGAGCAGCTCCGGCAGCACTCCCCTATGTAGATTACTCCTCACTCGTAAAGAGTGGCATATACCTCCCTTTTTGTGTATGTGTGGGGGGTGCGGTGTCTACCGCTTTACCCAAAGGAAACTAAGACTGAAAAGGAATATCGAAGAAACCTCTTCCAACAGTGCTTCCCCGCGGCACTTCGAATAGCTGTGTAGCATCGTACATTGCGGTACGCACGTGCGCGTTGGGGGGGGGGGGGGGGGGGTCGGTCGTGGAAGCTGCCACCGTTTAACGTTTCCGCGCGCAATGGATGGCTTCAGCGCGTCTCGTCTTGTAGAGAACAAACAAAAATTCATTTCGACTTTCTGCAGGGAGCGCGAAAATTACGAGTTCGGATGTCACGCATGTGCGGTACACGCAGCGCGACCTTTTGCGGCGCCATTACATCGTGGTGGCTTCACGTTTCACGGCTTCATCACCTCCTTCTCCTGTCTCCTTCTTTGCTACTCTTATGCCGGTGTAATGAACTCTCCGCGTACGTGCTGGTTGTGAAATGCCCAACAGCCTTCTTGTTGGTTTTTTTGTTTTTCACCCGCCGTCTTCTCTGTTAGAGCTGTTGACTTCATAAAAAAAAAATATTTAAACTGTAATCCGATTTCTTTCTCCCGTACATCTCCTCCGCTTATTTTCTCTTTTTTGATGTTGTTGTTCTCAAAGCTCGCCCTTCGTCTTCCTCTCGTTCTCCTGGGCCTCGTCTCTCTCGCCTTCTGAGAAGGGCACGCTCCTCTTCCCAACCCCTCGCGTGTCAGCTGCGCAAGAGTGGACGTCGAATCCAAAATAAGAAAAGCAGGTCCGCTTTCCAGCTCAGTTTCATTCCACAGAAGGAGTAGAGCGAATTGGCAGCGTTCTCTATCGCTCTTCTATTTTTATTTGTCGACGATAACTTCTCTCTAGAGCGTTGGGAAGGTAAATTGAATTGTAGAAGAGTCTGCGTTCTCTGTAAAGAGAGAGTGACGGACCAACGTCAGCAGCAGAGGTGGAAGGTGTGTCACGCTGGCCCCCACGTTCTTCTTTACGGTATCGCCCGACGGAGATATATAGTGGAAGAAATACTCCTTACCCCTTTTTTTCACTGAAGCTCCTTTTGTCTTTTTTTGTGTGTCGCCTTTATTATATCGAATCGAATCTTCTTTACAGTTATTATTATTAGATACTGCGTCTTCTACACGAGTTTTTCTTTCCTTTAGAACTCATTTCCCACACTCGTTGTTGTTGTTGCCGCTCTTGTTGTTTCTCTCTCCCCTCCTTCCCCTCCGCTTTTCTCTTTCATGTTGACGGACCTGCCTTGCATCTGTTGAGACACACACACACGCGCAGACAACAATAAAAAGGGTTGTTGCTAGTTTCTGTCTTTCACCTCCGTACGATTCGCGTCGTTTTCGTATCCCTTTTCTTTTTTGTGAAACTCCTCTTTTTGTCTTCTAGTGACGTGTCCGTTTGCTACACGCTCCATTCTCCTTACTTTTTCTTGTGGTTTGGTTGTTTGGTTGCATTGCCAGTTGTGGAGAAGTTGTTTACCGCCATCACACACGATACAGGTCAGATAGATACAAACACATATATCACCGTTTTTATAGCCTCTTTGTGGCCTCCTGCAGATTATTTTGGACGTATTTATTATTATTATTATTATTATTATTATCTCCCCTCCGTATTTAGTGTGGTTTTTTTTGTAGTGATCGGCCCTGCAGATTTTTAGTCCGCTTTCGTTCCTCACTCCCCTACCTAAAAGCGCAGACCCGAGTACTTCGCATTTTTTTCTTCTTGTTTGTACTTTTGTTGCTGTATTCGGAGGCTCTCAACTGTCGTTAAGGAGGGGGGCTGCTGCTTTCCCGCACGGGAGTTTCGTGTAGCGAGAGCGCTGCTTCTCACGAGTTAGCCTGAATACTAATAGCAACTATTACTTTCCATTGAAGCTGTTCTGTCGTTGCAAGCCCATCACGCACACAGCACCAAACTAAGGAAAATGACGTCTGCTGCAGAGCGTGTTCCTGAGGCGGCCGCAGAGCACACCGGCCAAGAGGACGTCCCGGTTGGTAACCCCGCTGATGCCGAGCTGCCGGCAGTTTCCGAGACACCAGAGGAAACCCCCGAGGCGGTCTCAGCGGAAGCCCCGCCCACGAAGCCCCTCCCCCTGGCCACCGCCACCGCCGCCGCCGCCGCTGCCATTCAAGTCTACGAGCCCTACCAGGTCGACCTCATCTCCCCTCGCCACGCCCACCCCGTGCACCAGACGCCGCACCTCAACGGTGGTGGCACGCATGAGGCGGTGAGGGAGAGCAAGGCGAGCACCCGCAGCGGCTCGAGCGCCATGACCCCTGCGCCGAAGTTAAAGGGCCGGCCGTCGCAGGCGCCGCTGCACACGGCACGTGTCGCCCGCACACGAGAGGCGGCACCGCGATCGCGTTCGCAGGGACAGCCACGGCGCTCGAATCGTCGCCCGCCGCTGGCCGCCGCCCCTTCCAACGGCGCTCCAGCATCCACTGTCTTGCCCACCTCAACCCGACGTGTGCCGGCCAGAGGGGAGGCTTCCAAGACAGCAGCAGCCGCAGCAGCGGCCACGACCACTACCGCGCGTACGAGTACCAACGGCAGTTCCAGAGTCCTCCTGCGGCGTCCCCGCTTTGTGGACCCGTTGGCGACGACAGCCCCCACCACCACCACGACGTCTGCAGAGCCCGCGCAGCGCACCAAGCCCGCGCGACCAGCGGATGCGACCGCCCTCCCTGTCGCTGCGGCATTGGCGAACCACGCACCACGGTTTATCTCCTCCATCCCATACCGACACCCGACACACACACCGCAGCGGGCGCCGGCGCCGCCGGACAACTCAGCTGCAGACACCCACCATCGTCGTCGCCTGCTGAACGACCTGCACGCCGCTGGTGGAGCGCATCGTAATGGTGGTGGTGGTGGTAGTGAGAACGGTGAGGCAAGCGCGGCTGCGGCGACGTCGCTGGAGTCGACCAAGATGAGCAACGGCACTGCCGCGGCGGCGGTGGTGGCACCGCTCGACAGCAGTCGTCCTTCCTCTCCGGTTGCCGAAGCGGAAACGGATGAGACGACGGACTCGGAGGCCGCGGTGGAGGGGCACGAGAAGGATGAAGACCGCGCCGCAGAGCCGACGCAGACATCGGAGGAAAAGACGACTCTCGAGAAGACAGACGCCGCAACCGCGACGACGACTAGTGATGCTGCAAAGCTCGCCCCTCACTACACCCACCCCACACGGGAGTCGCAGATGAGGGTGATCGCCGGGACTGTCACATCGCACCCGAGCAAGAGGGTCATCCTGTCTCGCCCCACCACCAATCCTTCCTCGCTGCGCATGAGCGAGTTGACGCGGCCCTCCGAGGCGTACAAGGTCTCGCTTAACTCGTCGCATCAGGGCAGTTCTCTGGCCCGACGCTCGCGCCAGCCACGCACAGTGCTGAACGTGTTTCTCACCAAATACCCGGTGATCCGCCGGCTGGCAGACGAGCTTGGCTGGGTAATGGAAACGACCGAGGAGGAACTGAACGACTACAAGTTCAACCTGTGCTGGAGCGACACCGTCCTTTCGCTGATGCGTCTGGTGCGGCTCAGCAACTGGCAGCGCACGAACCACTTCCCCTCCATGTACCTGCTGTGTCGCAAAGGGCACCTGGGCACCACCCTGGGTAGGCTACGTCACAAGCTGCCCTTGCACTTCGCCTTCTATCCCCGCACGTGGTCGATGCGGAGTGAGAGGCTGCAGTTCACGCAGTACATGGCGGCCGTCCGCCAGCGTCGCCTCCTCAAATACTTCATCATGAAACCCAACTCCGGCTGCCAGGGCCGCGGCATTGTCGTGGCGAGGGATCCCCTCACCGCCTTGGAGGAGCACACGCTGGACAACTACATTGTCCAAGAATACGTGCACCGCCCGCTGCTGTTGGAGGGCAAGAAGTTTGACTTGCGTGTGTACGTTCTGCTCACCTCCATTCGCCATCCCTCCATCTTCCTCTTCAACGACGGCCTCGTGCGCATCTGCACGGAGCAGTACGAGACGCCGACGGAGGAGAACGTGAAGAACGCGTGCAAGCACCTGACGAACTATGCCGTCAACAAGAAGAGCACCGACTACGTCTTCAACACCGACGTGGAGCACATGGATGTGGGCAACAAGCGCAACTTCGCGTTTCTGAACCGCTGGCTGGAGGAGTCCGGCCACTCTGCGGACGAGGTGTGGCACCAGGTGAGCATGACTATCGTCAAGACAATCCTCGCCGCCCAGCCGAGCATCGCGCGCGTCTACGACTCCTGCTTCCCCACGGGTTACAACGACGGCTACTGCTGCTTCGAGGTGCTCGGGTTCGATATCCTGATCGACCACAAGATGAAGCCGTGGCTGATGGAGGTGAATCACACCCCGTCCTTCGCGACCGAAACGCCACTGGACATGGACATCAAGAGCAAGCTGCTGACCGAGGTGTGGAGCATCATCGACTGCAAGGCCACCGACTACGAGAAGGACCGCCAGCGGGAGCGGGAAGAGTTCACAAAGCGCAACATGCCGCCCTGGGCCTCGAACCACCCCCTCTACGGCAGTCAGCTCAACCCGGCCGGCGTCCGCCACGGCGCCGCCGACGATGTGGAGTCGCCAGTGACAGTGAACTCGTCCGTATCGGGCACGCACAACAACCCGGCGGAGATCCCTCCCTACGTCTACACGCGCCGCCAGCACGAGGACAGCAAACTGCGCCAGTTCAAGCGCATCTACCCCTCCGAGATCGAGGAGGTGCAACTCATGTACGATACGATCCAGAACCTGGCCCTCGCCGAGTCCGCGAACAACCGCCTCTACTACAACAGCACCGTGACGGCGCCGATGCCAGCGGCGTCGTCGACGTCTGCCGTCAGCACCGGCCCATACGGGATGCGCGGCGCCAACACGCTGCCGTTGCGGACCCGTCCGCCGTCGCTCGGGCCGGTGCTGACATCGTCGCGGGTGTACAACGGCGTTACCAGTCCGAGCACGACAGCCCCACAGCGCAGTCTCACCTCACCCGTAATGACACCTCCGCCGGCGGTGTTGGCTCCGCCGAACGGTGCGCCGCTCACCATCCCTGTCAACTCAGTTCCCTCCCTCACGATCATTCGCGATTCGCACCAAAGCTCGCCGGTGACGACGACGACGGCCACGGCCACCGCGACGGGTGGAGTGTCGACCACTTCCCCGCACGCCTTCTCCTCCGTCGCCAGCCGCGGAGAGCCGTCGGCGGCGAAGTCGCGCGTGCAGGCGGTGGGTCTGCCTTCGAACATGTCCACCTCACGCAACAGCATGACACCGTCGGAGCACGCCCACAACCACAACAACAGCACTACTCCTACTACTACCACATCGGAGCCTTCCCTTGCCCCGCCGCTCTCCTTGGCCTCCCTGGCGGCTGCAGAGGCGGACGCCATGCGTCACGACGGCGGTCGCGTCAGCAACGGCACCACACCGAAGGCATCCACCACCACAGCGGCAGCGGCAGCAGCGGGAGAGCAGACCTCGGTGCCGGCGGTGCGTGTCTTTACGCCGCGCATCTCCTCGCCGGTGGTGAACTCGCGCACCACCACCGCCGCCTCCACGCCTGCTGCCGCGGCGGCGACCTCAAAGAAGAGCACGAACAACGAGTCATCACCGACACCGACACCGGCAGCAGCAAAGTCGCCCGCGGAATCAGCCGCGGTGAAGCCGCGTGTGGCAGAAGTCTACCGTCGCCCCTCCACTCGCCCCTCCAACGCTTCGCTGAGCACGCTGACCCTGCACGAGCTTGTACCGGAGGAGCACGTGAGCCAAACGGCAGCCCCTGCTGATCCGGCGACGACGGCCTCCACCCCGGCCAGCGTCACGCTCCCCTCGCAAAAAGGCTTACCGTTAAAGGTGGACAAGCCAGAGTCGACGCCGGCCGCAAATAGCCTCCCCAACACGTACCACCAAAACGGTTCGGTCGTGACGCCGCCGGCTGGGGACGAAGCGCAGAAGAACCACGCGAACGGCTCGATGATCCGCCTCACCCGCACCTCCGTCGGTCGGCAAAAGTCACCCTCGTTGGACCCGTCGCTCATTCACCCCAATAACGGGAACAGCAACGGCGATCAGCAGCCGCTGTCCTCCTCCGTCATCGCGAAGCGCCGCTCTCGCTCGACGAGCAGCAGCGGGCGGGGTGCGGGGAACGGTGCGACGACGTCGGCGGCTCCGCCTCGCTCGCGGCAGAAGTCAACGGACCGCGAGGGCCGCAACATGTCCACCCACCCCGAGCCCACGGAGGAGGAGCTGGCGCGGCTGGTGGAGCTGCAGGCGCAGCTGGACTACGAGTCCGCCGCAGACCCACAGCCAGACGACGAGGATGAAGATTACAACCTCACCGAGTAGTCCTGTAACGTTTCCGACGTTTGGATCGACGTGTTTAGAGGGAGGGGGTAAAGGAAGGGGCTTAGAACTTGTCTCATCACTTCTTCTTTTTCTTCTTTGGAGAGCATTTAGATGTGTTCACAGCTTTTGTACTTTGATTTTTTGTTTCCGCAGCTGTTACTGTCGTTGTGGGGGTTTCCACGCCAATGTGGAAGCGCCGCTGTGAACGAGTCGCGTGTGTGTGTGTGTGTGTGCTACACAGCGGATTCCTTTTGTTGTTGTACGTTTGTTGGAAAGCAGCATTGTTGGGCTCTTCTGGTCTCTTTTTTAATTTTTTCTTTATCTGTTCCACACGAGACAGTAGTGCGTATTATTAGTATCACGGTTACTGTTCCGCGATAGCACCCGAGGAGCATTAGATATTTATTTCCCAGACGAAGGCGTCAAAAATTATTGCCGTTCGCTAAATGCACAGGCTACTCTTTGTTAAACTCTACTATATATATACTCTCTTATACGTTCCGTTGTCGTGATTGTATTTGGCATGTTTTGTTGGCGCTGTTTGACTGTTTTGTGGGGGCCATTTCTTTCGCCCATTTCTGTGGTCGCGTTAATAACGGCTATCTGGCCTCTCTTCTTCTTCCTTCACACTTGTGTTGTTTTATTGAGTTTTACCCGCTCTTTTGCCTTTTCCCCTCATCAACCAGGGTCACATCAAGAAATTTTGGTCAAGCACCCTCTCCCCCTCCCCATTGTTTTACGATCCTGGAGATGATCTACTTCGACCGTTTCGAGGCTACACGAGTTCTTCTCTGTTTTTTTTTTCTGGTTTTTGTTCTCATTAATTTTACCTAACAAGCATTATTATTCTAAGCGTTGGATAAGAAGGAAGAAAGAAAAATCGAGCTATGCTGCTGGCGTTGGTTGATACAGTCGGTCGTAATATCGCCCCCTTTTTCAAGTGCCCGACAGAAGCCCGCCGATGCGACAGCGGTGTCTTGCGGCTGCGTAAACAGAAGAGCAGAAAGCGTCGTTGGCTTTTGCCATGCTTTCCAGCTGATCCAATGTACTGGTCTTGTGTGTGTGTGTGTGTGCGTATGAATATATACTGTAATACGTAACACGGGTACTGCGCAGCCGGTTAGGGTCTGCACGTAATTACTTTGCACGCGTCTGAAGAAAGAAAAGAATGTTGTTTTTTTACTGCTCTGCTCCCATCACCGCTCTTCACTTCGTCACCTACCTCGGTTTCTCCTCCCTTTTGTCTGCTGTTGTCGGACTTCGAAGTCTTGTTTTATGGTTGAGCGTGACACTCAAGGATCACGTAAATAGCACACTTCTTTGTCCGCGGTGCAGAAGACGTAGCAGTCAGCCGCGCAGCCTTGTTTCTTTCTGTGACTGGTTTCTTTGGTGGCCGCATCATCAGTAAAAGAGGAAAAGAAGAAAGTATCTCAACGATGCCACCGAAACGACGCCTCGCCGCTCCCTCCCCGTCTTCGTCGTCCCCACAAGTCGCGACGACGTCTCCTGCGCCAGTCTCAAAGGACCGCAAAACTAAGTCGTCCAAACGCACGGCGTCCGTCACCTCGGAGACGCACATGGATGGCGCGACGAGCAGCAGCGGCAGCGGTAGCGTGACCTCCACCGAGCTCAGGCTCCTCAACTCGCCGCGGGAGGACGCGCTGCATCGCCACCACAGCAGCACCATCGCCACCGACTATGACGCCGATGGTGAGCAGGACGACGCCCACGGCTACGAGCAGCTGCGCGACATTATCTTGCCAGAGAGCGGCGACGGCGACAACAGCAGCGAGGACGGCAAGACCAATGACGCGGACGAGGTTATTCTCTTCCCACACGCCGAGGAACTCGCCAACGCCGCGACGGCGCTGGAAAAGGCAGGTGCAGCGGACCGTGTGGTGCGTCTCGGCACCACGCAGCACCTCGATGAGTCCGACAGCAGCGAGGATGAGGCCACGCTGAATCGCGTTGGTGACATCCCGCTGGAGTGGTACAAGGATGAAAGCCACATGGGGTACGACATCGAGGGGAAGAAGCTCATGAAGACCGAGCGCTCTGCCCTGGAGCGGCTGCTGGAGGCGACGGATGATCCGAACGCTATGCGCACCATCTTTGATGCCCTGCACGATGAAAAGAAGACGCTGACGAACGCGGATTTGCAGATGATCTTCAATCTGCAGCGCAACCGCACAACAAACCCCGACTACGACATGTACTCGGAGGTGATGGAGGACACCGTCATCTTCGACCCCCTCAACCACCCGCTCGCCCGCAGTGGCGGTCCCTCCAAGAAGGCCTTTGTGCCGGCGTTGCACGACATGAAGGTCATCGCGAAGATGGTGCGCCGCCTGCGCAAGGAGGAGGCCGAGCGCAAGCTGCATCCCGCCAAAGCGGTGGAAGAGGAGAAGGAGGAAGACCAGCTTTTGTGGGATGACGGGCACGTCGAGATGGACACGCACACGCACTTCAAGTACTTCAACCGCGTACCGAAGCCGAAGATGCCGCCGCCGGGCACGTTTGAGAGCTATCGCCCCCCTCCGGAGTACCTGCCAAGCGAGAGAGCGAAGCAGCGCCGGGCCCGTCTGCGTGCGATTGACCGCAAAGAGCACTTTCTGCCGCAGTCCTTCGATGCCCTTCGCCACGTCCCCTTCTACCACCACACCATCCAAGACCGTTACCAGCGCTGCCTCGATCTGGCGTTCTTCCCACGCGCGCAACGCACGCGATTGGTGGTGGACCCCGACAAGCTGCTGCCGGAGCTGCCGGACCCGAAGGACCTGCGGCCCTACCCGGAGAAGCTGTCCTTCCACTACAAGGGGCACACGTCCACGGTGCGCAGCGTGTCGGTGAGCCCAAATGGGCAGTACCTCGCCACCGGCTGCGACGACCACCTCGTCCGCGTCTACGAGGTGCTGACGGGGCGTCTCATGAAGCGCTACGACCTCGGTGCCCCGGTGCAGCAGGTCGAGTTCTGCCCTGCCAAGTCCCTCAACATCCTCGTCGCGGCGGTGGAGTACAGCCTCGTCTTCATTGTCCCCACCTTCGCGGCGCACAGCCTCGTCAACGATCACACCATTCGCTTTCTCCGCGCGCCTGGAACGTCGGCTGGCAAGCAGGAGGCGGCGCACGCCCTCGGTGCGGTGGAGACGTTGGGCGGCCATGCCGTTACGCAGACCGCGCTCGACGCAGACGAGACGGTGCACGAGACGACCGCCGACCTGCACGACATTGAGGAGCGGGAGAAGCGGGCCGAGTTTGTCGACGCGAGCGCGAAGGAACGCAACGCCGGCATTGTGGTGAAGATCGCGATGCACGCCAAGGTGAAGAAGTTCTGCTTCCACATCAAAGGCGACTACCTCTGCGCCCTGTGCCCGAAGGACCACGTCAAGTACCGTCAGACCATCATGCTGCAGCTGTCGAAGCGGAAGGTGTTCTGTCCTTTCCGCAAGTTCTCGGAGGTGGTGACAGACTGCCGCTTTCACCCCCGCGAGCCGCTCTTCTTCTTGGCGACGACAAATTCTGTGCGGTGCTACAACCTCATGGCGCACCGCCTGCAGCGCCGCTTCAAGGCCTCCGGTGGCGTGACGACCTGCCTGTCGATTCACCCGGAAGGAGACAACTTCTTGGTGGGCGACACCACGAGCCACACCTCCTGGTTCGACATGGACTTCTCCGATAAGCCGTACAAGCGAATGCGCTCGCATAAGGGCGTGGTGAACTCGCTTGCCTTCCACCCCAACACAAACGCCTACCCACTCTTCGCCACCGGCGCCTCGGATGGGCAGGTGCACGTCTTCCACGGAATGGTGTACGACGACTACAACAAGAATGCGTTGGTGGTGCCGGTGAAGATTTTGAAGCATCAGCGTTCGGTGTACTCCGTCGCGTGGCACCCGACCTTGGCGTGGTTGTTTACGTCCACCGAAGACGGCGTCGTGACGGCGTGGACGGAGTAGTCGCAGACCAGCGAAAAAGACGTTGGAGAGCATCACGCTCCTTCACTGAAGCGGGTGTCAGTCGGCCGTCTCATTGTTTTGGTGTTGTTGTATCTATGTATATGTGTGCGTGTGGTCTTTCTTCGCTTGTGGTGTTCCTCCTCTTCCTGTCCCGCGGCACGCGATGTGTGTCTCAGGGGGAGAATCGAATTTGTTATAGCAGCAGTACGTAACTTTAATAGACGACCGTCACTCTTTAATTGCTTAAGAATTCTTTTATTGGCTTGTGAGTTTGTTTAATGGCGCTCTGCGTCGGGTGCGTCTAACGTGTAATACTGTGTAAAAGGAAAATAAGAAGAAGTGTGGCTAGTGCAGCGTACCGCATTTCGTTTACCTCTGGCGAGTACAAAAATATATACAATAAAGCACCACTTCGGATAGAGGTTGTGTGCCCTCAGGACTACAAGAGTGTGCTTTGGTGCCTAATCATCGTGCGTACACGTTTGTTTACGTTTAACCTCTGAAATAAGAATAAAATAGGGAATGTGAATGTGAATGTACGTGCAACACACTCTCTTCGGTGTGTGTCTGTCGGTGCGGCGTGGACTATTCTGCACTGCGAAGAAAACGGCGACGTGGGATCCGCGTTGTTTCCCTTCGAAATGGAGCGCGCTCTCTCTTGCTAAGACTGTGTGTGTGTGGTCGTCCTTCATTGCCTTTGATTCCTATAAATGCAGAACACGCGGTGGCTGGAAGAAAACCACCGTTTGTTCCTCCGTGAAGGCATTTGGAAGAGCAAGGGGCGCTCCCTCCCCCCCCCCCCCGGTCGTTCTCCCCTCCTCCTCCTTCCTCCTCGCAAGACTACTTTCATTTCTTCCATCTTCCTCTCTGTTTTCTGATACATTTTATGTGGTCTTTCTTTCCCTTTTTCAGAGATCATCAAAGCTATTCATGGACAGCCAGGCTCCGGCGGAAGATGCGGTGCGCACGGCCATTGCCGTTTGCGGCTGCGGACACGACGGCCGCCTCGGCATCGGCAGCGACACCCCTTCAACACTCCACGAAATCGCACTCTTAGACGACTTTCTCTCTGCGCCCGCGCACGATGGCGGCCCGTCATCGTCTGTCCAAGCCCCCGGGGGGATACTTCAGGTTGCCTGTGGCGCGTACCACACGCTGCTGCGCACCACAGTGGGGCTGTACGGGTGGGGGTCACATGAGGACGGCCAATTAGGACTCGGCCGACCCTCCAAGAATGCGGCGGCAGCACCAGCAGCAGCAGCAGCAGCGTCGACGACGAGTATGGTGAACGGTGGGGACAGCGCCGCAGATGTGGATCGTGCGGTGGTGCCTGCGTTTTTTGAGCGGCCAACTCCCATTCCATTGTTCCACCTTATCAATGGGGAGAGAAGAAACGGTACAGGCAGTGGACATGCACCAACAGATGCCGCGGTACAAGGTGAGATCGTATCTATCTACTGCGGGGCTGACCACTCCCTCGTGCGCACCACCGTCGCCGTTTACGTGACGGGCCGCAACGACTGCGGTCAACTCGGACTGGGTCACATGGAGGCGGTGTACACGTGGACTTTCCTGTGCAGCGTTGCGGCCCCTCTTCACGGCGCCGCCTCCTTTCGCTCCCTGCCGAGTCATACCCGCAGTGACGGCTCGTGTGACAGAGTACTGCAAGGGACGTTGACACACATCAGCGGCGGCACGCATCACACACTACTCGCCTTGTCAGACGCCCTCCTCCTGCGCTCCACGACGGACGAAGCCGCGTCTGCCCCGCAGAGCCGCCTCTTCTTCTATCCAACACTCCTGCTGGCGTGTGGACGGGGTGACTTTGGGGAGCTGGGCTACGACGGGGATGCCTGGGCCGTCCTGCAAGCGAAGGCGCAGCGTCAAGAGCGTGCGCTGCTGGCCGAGGCCGTGGCTCAGCAGAAGCGCGGTCTGACGACCTCCACCGGGAGCAGGCCGGACATCGAAACGGGCACCGCCGCGTACCCGTTCAAGTGGAAGGCTGCCGCAGGGGTCAAGCAGCGTCGGCCGCCGTTTAGCTCTCCGTTTCTGCAACCGGTAGAAGTGCGAGAGCTGACGGACTGCGCCACGGAGTTGCCGGCAGCGTCGGCACGCGAAATACGTGCAGCGTTGGTGCTGGACGACTTCGCAAGTGAAGGCGACGCTCGCCTTGCGCCGTCTACATCTGACGCCCTCCGACAGCTGCTAGACGGCAACTCTGGCTCTCCACCACGCGACACGGCAACGAAATGGCAAAGGCACTGGGAGGTGGAGTCACTGCAGGCGATGCACCACCACTCCGCCGTGACGCTGCGTGAAGTCAAGGCGTCTACCCCAGTGGGTGCTGCGCCTCTCCTCGTGCTTCATTGGGGCTGTTACTACTGCGCCGAGATCGAAGACGCTGCTGCATCAACTCCGCGCCCGTTGTTCAGCAGCAGCAGCAGCAGCAATGACGATGACGATGACAAAGCCAACTCAGCGGCAAAGCACCTTCCGTTGGGCCTCTTCGCAGGAGACGAGGTTTTGTTTCGCTACAACGTCCCTTTGGATGGCGCGGGCACAGACGCTTCGGTGGCGTTGACGGGTGTGCAGGTGATGGGCACTGGGAACCTGGGCCGCGGCTCCGACGAGGATGAGGCGCGGACCTGGGTCGACGTGCCGCTCTTTCCGGTAATCGAGCCTCACTCCACGCAGGACACGCCTTTCTGTGTCTCCTCCATCAGCGGGCGCGCGCACTTCCTCCTAGCCGTGTCGAAGCGAACGACAACATCCTCTTCCTCCTCGGTGGAGGCAGTGGGCAGCTGCGATGGGGTTTCGGTTATGGGCTTTGGTGACAACCTGCATGGTCAGCTAGGTGCTCCTGCGGCGCGAGCGAAAGCTGAATTGTCAGTCCAGAATAACAGCGGTGATGAGGATGATAACGCCGTCCTGACGCCGCGCTTGGTGCTGGGGGTTGGTGACACGCTGCGCACCGCCTCTGCGGTACAGAAATCGCTGCAGCAAGCTGCCGTCTCTCGCGCGCACCGTCGCTCTGCGGAGAAGGGGAGAAGCGAAGCGGACTGTGCAGATCGGTGGGTTGTGGAGAAGATACGAGCTGCCGGTGCGGGCGCGCGTCACTCGGTGTTTGTCGTGGACGTCCGTCCGCTGAAGATGAGAAGCGGCAGCCGCAACTGATGCGTAAGGAACTGCGTATGCTGATCCCTTTCAAAATTCAAGATTGCGGGGAAGGTGGAGGGGGCGAGGGGCACACGTGGACTCTGAAAGATGTAAAAAGCATATAATATATATATTAATCGAAGTGAATTAATGCACCGCCGTGCATGAGTTAACCAACGAAGCAGAAAAACTGTCCAATTTTGACCACAGAAGTTGTAGCTAATAAGTGCGTTGCTATGGAGATTTCTTTGGTTCTCTTCCCTGTTCATGGATGCGAAGCGGCAAAAGATGAAGCAGATTCTGTAAAAAAATTGTATCACGCGCTTCACTGGTTGTTGTCGTTATTGCTCCCTTGCTGCTCTCACGTGCACTTTCTGACCAGTATTTTTTAATTCCAAACTCCTTTTTCTCTAACAATTTTCCACCGAATTTTTGTCACCCTACACAGAAACTATTATTCAGAAAGGTATTCATTTCGTGGACGGCGTGTGTGCGTGCGTGTGTCTGTGTACTGGTTGTACATGTGCGGCTCTGACACGTGTCAGCGTACGCAAAGGATCGGTTGCGGTTCTCCTCCTTCATTTCTTCTGTTATTATTGTAATTCTTCACAGTGGCCTTTATTCCTTCCCCCCCCCCCCTCCCTCCATCGTCTTCTTCTGCCTCGCAAGGTTGAATGTACGCCTCCCGCTGCTCTTTGCCATCCCTGAGGCGGATGCGGCGAATACTTCAATCTCCCGCGTCACCGTCCGTTGCGCTCTCCATCAACGTCCTTCACACGTCCAATGCGCTGCCATGTAGTGTCGAGGGCAGCAGAAAGCATTTCAGCGGAGGCGCTTCTGCCCACACACAATTCTGCTGCCGTCGCATCCGTGATCCTCGTGCGGCGTTGACGGCGGCAACGGCGCGAGGTTTCTCTTCAGCGGCGCTGACGGTGACACGGGTGACGTGTGGGGCTTCGCCGTCTATCCCCGCCTCTGCCTCTTCCACCACAACGCAGACGAAGAGCGCTGCTTTGCACGCGTCTGCGCCGCTGGAGAACGGCGCGGCCGAACTCCCCGTCAGCCGTGCCCTCATCCAGGAGATACAACTCATCATGTCCCGTCACGCAGCAATGAAGTGGATGCCCGTGAGCGACCTGTACGCCGACCTCTCCCCGCGCACACGACGTGAGCACGTCCGCCCACACAAGTCGATGCTGCAGGTCCTACAGAAGGCGAAAAGTGAGCTAGGCATCTCCATCAACGCCACCGGTGTGTTTTACGCGGTGGGCAGGATGCCTGTAGCGAAGCATGAACCGAAACAGACGCCTCAGCCGCCGCAACAGTTGACGAAGTCGGTGTCAGCGGCGAAGAAAAGTCCCTCACCGGCGGCACAATTGGTACAACGTGGCACGACAGCAGCAACAGCTGCCGACGCTGCCACTTCTCCTTCACCCCTGTCTGTCTTGGAGGGGTTTATAGCACCTGTCATACCACGTGTAGATTTTTTCTTTGATGTGCAGCTGGAGGAATTTCCGCTGCCTCCGTCAGACTTCGACGTCACCCCTGCCCATCTGCAGCGGCAGGTCACCCGCTCAAGTGCAGACGGGGCGGTCATTGCGATGAGCGACTTCGTAGCCTACATCCCCCCGTTCTTTGCCCCACTCCGGGATGTGCTGGCCCACATGCCGGGCTACACCGAAGAACACATACAGCGCTACTTCCGGGCGGGCACGATGGAGGTGGTGACGGTGGACGCGGAGAAGTATATCCGCGTGCACAGCGGCTACGAGAAGCTGTCCCTCGCCGGCTGCGAAGCGGCGGAGGAAACTTTTCGCCAGTTTCGCCCGCTGCCGTCGCTGGCAGTGCACTTTGAGAAAGCCTTCGAGGGGATGACGGACAAGTGGATGCCGCTGCCGGTGTTGCTGAGTCGCGTGGACCCAGCCGTGGTGGCCCAGCTGCCCTTCCAAGGCCCCTCCGCCGTGATGTACTTTGCGCAGATGCAGCACAAATTTGCCTTCGCGGTGCGGCATGTACCACCGCAGCAGGACGGCGCCGCGGCCACGACGGAAGCGGCCGTGCTGCTGCGCCGCCCCGACTACGGCGGGCTGGAGTGTGACACCACCCCTACCCCGAAAGTGGTCAGCTATCTTTTCTCGCTTATCCCTCAGGAAGGCCAGGTGGAGATGTGCGACGTGGCGCGGCAGCTGCCGGGACCCATTAAGGCGGAGCTGGAGGAGTACTACGGCGGTCTCGCACAGTTTTTTGCCAAGCACGCCCCTCTGTACTACGTCCCGCCGGAGACGCCTACGGTGGTGATGCGACTGCGCTATCGGCAGCGCTTTCACATCGCCACCCGCCCACTCGAAGAACAGCTGAAGTATGCAATGGACAACAACAAGAAATCGAAGGTGCGGGTGATCCGTCGCCGCATTGCGTTCCGCGACAACCCGTCGCACCCTTTCCTAGACCCCGAGAACTTGGCGAAGGAGCTGAGCAACCACCTGCCCAGGCGTGGATTCGTCTCGGTCAAGGTGTTCCTTAGTCGAGGCATTCCAGAGGAGCTGGTGATGTTCATGCCGCCCAAGGTGCACAACTTCTTCAAGAACTACCCGCAATTCTTCACCCAATTTGAGTACCAGAAACCCGGCGTTTGGTGTCTGTGCAGACCTGACCAGCCGCTCCCTCGCGGGGTGATTCGACAGTCCTTCAGCGAAAGTGATCTGGTCCGCATGCTTGCCGAGTACCTGCAGAAAAAAGGTCCGCGTTCGGTCTCCAACGTCCTGCTCAACACGCCACGCGGGGCGCAGGAGATCTTGAAGAAGCGCTACGGCGGTGTTTACTTCTTTGTCACCCGCTTTCCGCAGTACTTTCATGTGGTGCTCGGCTCCGACAACGGCAACGCGCAGAGCAGCGGGATTGTGCATCTTATTCAGGTCCCAAGTGCGGAGTTGGATGACAGCGCGATGGCGAACGTTGCCGGCAGCCTCAACAACCCAGATGCGCCAACGACTGACTTGTCGACGGAGAAGTTGGGTGAGACTGAATTGGAGGGTGAAGACGGTGACGATGATTACGATGGCCTCGATTAAGCAGACGAACAGGAAGAGGAAAGGAAAAGTCTTTTAAAATATGCAAGACAGTAAAGCATGCGTGTGTGTGTGTGTCTTGCGTTGTTTGTTGTTGTCGGCGTCTCCGTGCTTTGATCTCTCACCTTCACAGGCTACAATACAAACTACTATTATTATTTGTACGGTACCGCAGAAGAGGTGGCTTTGCTGTGTCGGGTTTTCTTTCTTCTTCTGAAAAGAACCATTTTGATCTCTTTCTTGGTTTTGTTGTTTTGTTCGGTTGGTTGGGTGTTTCACGCCGCACGAGTGTGGTGGTGGTGATGCCGTCCTTTTCTCGCAATCGTTGAGCTGCGTACACCAGCAGCAGCGCCTTCGAAGCACACCGTCTCTCTCTCTCACTCTCACTGAAGCCCTCGTCACAGAACCACCTCTCTCCCTCTCCTGCACTTTTCATGTTTGGTGTTCCCTCCTCTCGCAAGCTGCCTTTGTCACGTTGAAAGCAGGTGCACCTTATTTGCCTCGATAGAGTCGTACGAGGCCATTCGTGCCTCTCTCTCTCTCTCACCACCGTAGCACTGCGTGGGTGCTGCTGTTGTGGACACCGTTTCCGTGCGGCAAAAAAAGACCATAAGCTGAAGAAGAAAAGGGCTCTTGTGTGTGTGTGTGTGTGTGTGTGTGTGTGTCGAAGCAGCACCGTCGCATTGTGCTCTCCTTCTTCTCTTGCGGAGAATTGCCATGCAGGTCGATCTGCGTCGCCGTGGGCTTCAGTCCTTCAATCCAGCCGAGTTTGCCAACTCCGACGAACATCTGCAGCTGCTTCTGCAGATCCGCCAGCTGGACCTGTCCTTCAACTCCCTCTACACCATTCGCGGCCTTGAAGGGCTGACGCACCTCACCGTGTTGAACATATCCAACAATGGCCTGCGCTCTTTAGGCGGTGGTCTGCCGCTAACTCTGCAGGAGCTCGACGCCTCCCACAACTGTCTCGCCACACTTCAAAACGCAGCGCTGCTTCCTTTGCAGGCCCTCACCTCGCTGGACGTTTCTTTTAACGAACTGGAGGATCTCCGCGGGGTGCCGAACGTGACCGCGAAGCTTGCCTTCCTAGACGTCCGCAGCAACCGTCTCGGCTCTCTGCAAGGGCTCGAGCACTGCGCTGAGCTGCGCACGCTACACGCCGAGGCCAACATGCTGCGTGAGGTGGGCGACGTGGCCTCTCTCAAGTCCCTGTCGAACGTGACGGCGGTCTTTCTTGCTGGCAACCCAATTCTCCTGCGGAAGCGACTGCTGCGTCAGCTCCGTCTTCTTCTGCCACCCAGCGTGGATCAGGATGACGTGCCGACGACGGCGCCGCCAAGCAGCGTGCGCAGCTCAACCGCGCCTCCGCCCTCCGCACCGGGCACGCTGTCCGTCTGCTCGCTGGAGAACAGCACCTTTGCGTCCTCCATCGGCTCCCGAGAAGGAGCGGAGGAGGAAGAGCAGCGGCAGCAGCAACAGGCTCCTCCCCACACAAGTCAACTCAGCAGTCGTCCCGCCAGCGTTCACCAAAGCGGTCTGCCCTTGGCTGCTGCGGACTGCTACAACCCCCACAGATCCGCTGCTTCACGACCTCCCCTGCGCATGTCCTTGTCGCCCACCGCGCACAACGCACCGGCTCCGTTGTCCACAGCAGGGGTGGGCGGGGACACGGACAGTCCATCGTGTCGACGCCGTGCACTGCCGCAGGAGCATCGCCTCGGTGACTCACCCGCCTCCGCCTCTCCCGAGCGCTTTGTTGATCCATCAGTGATGTCAGCAGCAACTACAACAACAACAGCGGGCTCCTCGACGCTGAGGCGCTCAGCCCCGCCACCGGGCCTGTCGCCGTCCGCTCGGCCACCCACCACTTCGCACACCGCAACGGCGGCCTCTGTGTGGGAGCGACCAAGACCACCCCAGCAGGACAGACGGTTTGTGTCTTCGGAAAGGACGAGTAGAGGTCTTTCCCGCGAGGAGCTAGAGGAGCAGCTGATACGCGTTATGGCCGAACGCGATGCCTATCGGCACGAGGCCACCACCCTACGAAGGAAGGTCGATGACCTGCAGCAACGACAACAACAGCTGCTGTTGGCGGTCCATGTAGAAGCGGAAAATGAAAGAGAATCAAACCACAAAAACCAACAGCACTCTTCCTCGTCCGACTTGATGCCCTCTGCGTTTTCTGACTTGCGATCTACCACGCTGAACAGCATTCCATCGCGAACTGTTTTGAGTACTGATGCGAGTCACCTCAAGGATGCATCGGCGTCAAGTTTTCAGCAGCAAAAACAGGACCATAATGCGGCGGCGGCAGCGGCCACGCGTCCTTCTCCGCGGGTCCTGGCAGTAGAAGTGTCCGCGTACTCCTCCTCGGCTGCCTCTGAGGTGGGTGAAAAGAAACTCATGGGCACCGTAAAGTCTCCAGACGAAGTAGATACGACCAACAGCATCCGTGCCGATCCAACACCACCCCCGTCACGCAACAACCCCCTGCGCAAGACAGCGACGCTGGCGAATGCGAACGATCGGCGTGCCGTCGCCGCCCTCTTCATGTCAAAACTCCGCAGCTCCTCCTCCGATTAGTGGTTGCGCTATTTAAAGGGAAAAGAAACGGAGGAGGGAGAAGAAGGCTCTGCAGAAGAGTTGCGGTGCCTGTGCGGTGATGGAGGCGGTTACACACAGTTGCAATGCGGCACTCTTGCGTGGTCGTCTTGCTGCCCTTTTCTTTCCTATTTCCTTACTTATGTTAGCAGGGCTTCCCGGCAACGTGTAAAGCCGTCCAAGTTTCTCAATGGATAGAACAGGTGGCCGCAAATTCATGATCTGACACGTTTTGTAGCGCGCGCCTGGATACATCTGTCCCTTGTCTATAAAAGCAGCGTGAAGATCATGGCAAGACCAAAAACAAGTCGCTGACAACGAAACCGTAGCGTGGTTTCTTGCTAGACGGCCGGCAAACCTTAGGCGTCTCAGCAACTCGGCTTTTTCAAAAGCACCTGACCACTTTCTGGTTCTTTGTTCCCCTTCCCACTCCTCCTCCTCCTTACCCCCCCCCCCCCCCCCTTTTCCGCGCGTGTGCCTCCGTTGCGGTGTGTTCAACGAGGTGGACACCCGACCTCCGCTTTCGTACCGCTGGCGTTCAAGAATTCGTGGAGGGGAAAAGAAAGACAAATATATATATATAGTGTGTGTGTGAAGCGCAGCGCGGCACACGTTCATAGATTACGCATCATCTCCCATAGAGAGCGGCGAGGAAGGAAAAATCTACCCGCAGAATACGACGTCCTTCTGCGAGTTCCGCGTGACGCCCGCATTCCATAGAACCCGCGTGCAGCATCTTAACAACCACGGCACAAAACGCCAACAAACAAAAAGTGAGCTTTCACACTTTGAATACTGTGGTTGGCGAGGTACCGGCCATCCCCACTGATGTTCCGTCGCTGCCGATTCGCGTTGCACTCGCTGCCGTTTGTGCCGATGGCCCTCAGCACACTCGACACCTTGCAGCAACGCCTCGAAGCCGCGCACTTAGGCACCGCCCCTGCCACCACAAAAACGTCGTTTTCCATTGGCGGCACCAATAAAGCGGATCAGCTACAGTGGTTCAGCCCGCAGAGCCCCTCACCGTTCTTTGTTTCACCGAAGCACGACGGCGTACGCCTCATCTCCTACGTGCCACCGCGCACGACAACAGCATCGCCTTCCGACACAGTCGTGAAGTCTCGCTCCACGAAGCAAAAAAATGCAAGGCGTCTTGCCGCAATGTCAAGCAGCGAGGCAGGAAAGGCGAGGGAGCCACCTATGACGTGCTACTCCCGCTACGGACGTCCCATCTACGGTCTCTTCTGGATCGAGGAAGAGCTGCAGCTGCTGCGTGCCCTCTGCGGCGACCCGACGCTCATTGTGGACGGCGAGCTGTACCTCCACCAGAGCCTCATGGACGCCGCGTCGGACACCTCGTGTAGCGCACACACCGTAGGAACTCACGACTCTGCACGTCTCTCACGTGCCGCAGAGACGAAGCCGCGCACCAAGAAGGTTCCCCTGTCTGCTCTTTCGAGTGAAGGCGACCCCACGATCAACGCAGCCCGCACAACCTCCTCTGCTGAGCCGTTTAAAACCGGTTTCCTCGCCGTCTCCGCCCTCGTCCATCGTCTGCGCGGTCCCAGTTTGCAAAGCGCCACCGAGAAGGACATCCTACAGTACGTCCCTGCGCTGCCCCACCTGTGCGTATTTGATATCCCGTCCTATAGCCCGTCACCCAACCCCTTGAGCGAGCTGTCGATGTCCTCCGCCTCTGCCTGGCCGTCGCTACTGCTTTCCGGTTCATTAAACCCTCGCGCGAGTTTAAAGGAACGGCGTGCAGTCACGGCGGAGCTGCAGCGAGTGCGCCGGGCGGCCATGGAACACCTACACATCCGCGACGTGGAGCAGCTGCGTGTCGTGCCCAACGCCACGCCGTTCTCGCAGCGGCTGCGCGCCATGAACTTCCTCTTTGAGCTGCTGACGATCGCAACGGCGTCGCCGGTGCTGCAACGTCACTTCTGCCCCTCGCAAACCAGGCGGGAGGGCAACACAACGGCAGCGCCGGCTGCGGCGACAGACGCCGTGACCTACCACGGCGGTCACCACGTGTGTCGCATCCCCTACCAACTCGTCACCTCCCTCGCGGAGACCACGCAGCGCCTCCTGCCCGCTTACGTCCGCCACAACTACGAGGGGGCGGTGATACGCAGCCCACTGAACACCTACAACTTCAAGGAGAAGCGGAAGGGCACGATTGCGGCTCTGCTGGCACCCCTCCTGCGGGCCGCCCCGCGCGAGCACAAAAACGGTCGTGCGCGAGCAAACCGTAGCAAGCGCGGTCGCGCTGCCCTTCTCCTCTCTCTTGCCGGCGAAAGCGGTGCATCGAGCGGTGGAACGCTGATGGTCCGCGCGTACTCTCACGGTGTCCCCTCCGTCGAGCCTCTCTCCCCCATTGCCCCCTCCGCTGCAGCTCTCAGCGATGCGGAGCGAGAAGCGCTCGACGTCGTGGAGGCTGGACAGCGAGCGGTGCAACGGGACAAGCTGCTGCCAAGGCGCTCCGAGACCGCCGTGAAGGTGCTCGCCTACCACGATCGCGAGTACGCCATCCTTCGCCCCCTGCTGAAGGAGCCGTCGAAGAACCCAAACACGCGCGTGCTCGTGTCGATCCCGCGGTCGTCCGTGAGCGCCCTCGGCTATCCAATCAAGCCAGACACCGACACCGAAGGCGGGGAAGGCGAGGTGGGCGGCAGCAGGGGTAAAGCCCCTAAAGCACCGACAGCCAAGAAAAAGCTGTCGAAAGTGGCAGGGCCATCTCCTCCCGCCGCCGCCTCTTCGGAGGGCAGTCCCGTGGTCGTCTTTTACGGTCTGCAGTGCTTAGCAGAGAATGGGCTCGTCTTCAACGTCTCCATGCCGAAGCTCACTCTCACCCAGCAAAGGGCGCTTCTGGACCACCTCCTCGCCGCCGGTAAGCGCTCCGCCGCTGCGGGACGTGGGGCGAAGGATACGAATGCGGCTGCGCAGAAGAGCAGGGCGAAGAAAACATCGAAGGGACGGCAGATGGCGTCGCTGACAGGGCTGTACGCGACGGTGAAGTTCAGCACCCTGACGGAGCACGGTCTTCCGCGCTTCGGAACCGTCAAGGCCATCCGCGGAGGCAAAGGCTGGTTTATGTAGTGAAGCTCGGGCGGGAAAGAAGGAATGAGCAGGGGCGTACTCGTGGGACGGGAGCGAGGACCCCTCGAGATCCGTTCGCATTTCAGTAGATAAACGTTGCTGGATACAAAAAGAAAAAGACAAAGGAAGCGAACTTCACCTAACCTTCCTCTCCTCTGCTTTGACTTCAGCGAAACAAGCCGAAGGAGTCGGCACAGAGATACAAAATGTGGCGGAAGTTCCCCAGACACAGTACGGCTGTTGTCGTCGTCGTCGTTGCTCCTTCGCTCCGCACCTGCGCCCTTCTGTGTACTTCGTCGCATTCTTCCTAGGGCCGATAGTGCCCTCTAACTCTCTCTCTCTGCCTGTCTCAGCAATTCAAGTCCTCGTTTCGCTCTCAACTCGCCTCTTGGGGGAGAATCTGTTTGCTCATCCACTATCACGTCAGCATATACATATATGTAATTGTCCATGCGGAGGCCGCTTTTCCCTTCGCAGAGGGAGACGTCACGCCGTCCGAACGGTGTTCGCAGCAGCAGCCCCTCCTCCGCCGGCATCTCAGCCGCCGCCGACACCGCCAGCGCGTGGGTGCGCCCTCGCCTCCTTAACGCCACCACGCAGCTGCTGGCTCTCCAGCCCGATGATCCATTCCGCGTGTTGAGTGCGCACTTCTCGACGGAAGCGCTCCTGCTCGGCGCGTATCCAGAGCCCTCCTCCACCGTTGCTGCCACCGACGAGAAGGAGTTGGAAGAGGAGGCGGTGGTCGCCGCCAGTCTTCGCTCGAGTCCGTGTCCCACACGGCCAGCAGGGAAGTCTGTAAACGGGTCTGCGGCAAAAGGAAAGGCGCCAGTTGGCCGCGGTGACTCACGCCCAACGAGCGCCGTGGGAGCGCCGCAAGTGTTGGAGTACCTTGTCGAGCACAGCTGGGCACGGCGCCTTCTGCAGCCCTATGGACTCCACGCGGTGACGCGGAGTGTGTGCCCGTCGTCCGGCTCCATTTTAGACCCTCCTGCAGCGGAGTCGAACGCTGTCCCCCATCGTACAGCAGAGCAACAGCAGCAGTGGATGGAGTGTTTTGCCCTTCTGCACCGCCAGAGTCGGCTGTCGTCGTCGGAGAAGGTCATGGCGTCGCGGCGTGCGGTCCAGATCAACGGTGCTGTGCTCCCACCGGTAGACTACCGGGCCACGGAGGAGGTCTCTGCTTCCCTTGTTCTCCTCTATATTATGTGTGTCATCGAAGAACACATTCGGCGAGTCGACTGGGGACCTATGACGACCGACGGCGCCCCCCATTCCGCCTTTGCCTTCCGTCGCCTCCAGCTGTCAGTGAAGCTGCTGGGTCTGCAGCTGCTTGTGGCATTTATGAAAAGGCAGGAACAGGACAGAAGTGATAAATGCAGCAGCACCACAAGCAGCAGCAGCGGAGATGGCGAGGACGCACTGATGGGTGCTGTGGATGATGCCGACCCAGACGATGCTTTATCTGATGTGGCCGGTCCGTGTGAGTCGTTCCTCGCCCCTCTCTATGCTTTGCCCCCAGATGAGCTAGAGCAGTTTCATTGTTGGTTCCTGCAGCGTCTACGCGCGGTGTCAATGAACTCGGCGTCTATTGTACACGATAAAATGGTGCCGCAGAACAGCTCCGCCGTCAACACGGAAGCGCGCGTATCCGCCGCGTCAGATGAGCCATCAGCCCTCCCACAACTGCAGTCACACGTCCTTGGCTCTCTTCGCACAATTCTCAACAGTGACAGCTGTGCGGCTCCCGAAACGCCTGCCGTCATCTCCGTGGACACTTTTGTCTCGATTATGCAGTGCGTGGCTCCAGTTCTCGTCTCACATCAATGCACGGCCACGTCGATGGCGGTCACGCTGAGCGCACGAGTAAGGAGAGGCGCATGCATTGCCGGTGCGCACCGTACGGAGACACTGAAGTGGGCCACGACACTTCTGCAGCGTTGCACTGCACACCTAATAAACGCCGTCCCTGCGCACGCCCACGCGGTGCAAATGCATCCCCCTCCGCTTCCGTATGTATGGAAAGCGTACGTGGAGCAGATCGCCAACGCGCTCCATCATCTTCAGCACGATGCGGTAAACGGCGAAAACAGAAACCGCGTGCGGCCTGCCCTCTCGAAGGTATTCGACGAGGTCGGCTCTGACGAAGACGTGTATGTGTCGGTATTTGCTCACGCCTTCGGAGACGTTCCGAACTGCGTGGTGATGGAAGCCTTGGTGGGTGAATGGGTCTCCCGCGTCTTTGAGGCCTGCATTTCCGTTTGAACGCACCGCTGTGAGGAATTAAAAAGTTAAAACTAATACGATCTCTCTCTTGTTGTTGTTTTAGCTGTTTCAGCTTTCCCTGTTGTGTTCGGGGTTCACACCTTTCTGCGGAGTCGATCAACACCTCGGATCACGTTTCTCGTACATGCGGGTGTGCTCCCCCGTCGCACGATTTACCTATCTGGACACAACAACATCACCATGCTTCAACCCTGCAATCATGCCCCTCTTCTTCCAATCCCGCGCGAAGCTTAAGACGCGTCGACGCTTCATCTATGCCTTGTGGAGCGTTTGGACTTTTCGGGTCACCGCTGCATGTACTCTACAGTTCTTTTCCCCCACTTCTCTTTGTCCTCCGTCGCCTTCTTAACGAATTACGCACCTCAACGTCTCACCTCACGTGGCAAGAAGAGAAGAAGAAAGGCTCGTGGAAATACACTTTCAGTGCAACAGCCCCACCCGCTGCGTTCTTCAGCGTGCCACTGCCCGCGCTTTCAAGTGCTTTTTATTATCATTAGTAGCTGTTGTTGTTGTTTTTCGCGCAATGGGTAAGAGGTCGGAGTTCACGCGGTCGCGCTTCAAGGAGCTGCGGCACAAGCGCGAGGAGCGGGTCCAGCGTTCCCGCGATGTCCGCGACCGCCGTCACGGCATCGACAAGTCGAAGCGTATGATCGACAAGGTCATCGTTCAGCGCCCCCTCCCGAGTGCGGCGCAGACCTCGCTGCTGCTGCGTCAGTTTGCCCAAGCCAGCCGTCTCGCCGCCCCGAGCACTGACCTGTGTCTCTTGATGCGTCACTACGCCACCATGGCGGAAGAGGCGGGGACGAAGACGGCCACATCTAAGGAAGGGGAGGGGCGCGATGACGGAGAAGCGAAATCGACGAGCTCCTCGGCAAAAGTCGCGTCTCGCAAGCGTGGGCGTGAGAGTGAGGCGGGAGATGACACGGACTCATTATCGCAGGGCATTGTATTTCTCGACAGCCTGGCGGATGCGCTGCTCATGACGGAGAGCACGCCGGCGGTGCTGGATGAGGCGGCGGCGGAGGGCAACGTCGGAGAGGATGACGAGGACGCGGCGGCGGAGGCGGCGATGGAGGAAGAGGATCCGCTGACGCTGCTGCAGGACATCCTGCAAGACGACAGCGGCCGCCGCGTGGTGAGCACGCTGCTGGCCTCGCTGAGCGCCGTGCACAGCACGAAGTGTGAAGCGGTAGCCACGGCGGTGCTGGAGCAGTTTGAAGAAAACGAGCACCTGCCCCAGCACCACGTCGCGTGTCGCGTCATGAGCGCACTCGTGCAGTACGGCTCGGACGCAACGCGGCAGCGAGTCCTCGATCTGCTCCGCCAGCGCGGGACGACCACTGAGGCGGTGGTCCAGCTGCTGTCCGACCGACACACCGCCGGCACCATTGAGCGTCTGCTCGAGCACCATCGCGCGCTTACTGCGTCGTGGCTCTGCGAGGTGCTGTCGCTGACCGCCACCTCCTCGTCCCCCAAGAAGACGCAGACGAAGAGCGCAGCGAAGAAGGCGGCAGAGGCGGGGGAGGACGACACGGATGGCGTGTCGACGGAGAAGCTGATGGAGCTCATCATCGGCGCCGTGTCGGGGCAGGTGCTGCTGCAGCTGGTCCAGACCGGCGCGCGACGGGAGCTGCTGCGGCGTCTGACGGTGTCTGACCTTCTGCAGACGAAGCGTGGGACCACCTTCTTGACCCAGATGCTGACCCTGACGGCGCCCCCGTCGACCGAGAACGGCAGCGAGGCGGAGGCGGAGGCGGTGGTCCTCTTCGACGACTTACTGGAGCGCCTGGGCAGCGATCTCGGCCTCATGGCTGTTGACAAGCGTGCCAACTTCGTTGTCCAAGCCTTGGTGCAGCTGCTGCCTGCGATGGGGTCGCAGAGTCTCAAACAGCTCGAGTGTCTGCAGCGGGCGCTCGGTGGGGCGGCGGGCATCTCTGCCCTCGCGGCCCACGGCAACGGCGTCCACGTAGTACTCTCCCTCATCGACACCGCCTTCCAACTTCCGGCGGAGTCGGCGGTGGAGGAGGTGGCGGAGCAGCTCATCACGCGTCAAACAGTTAAGGAGATGCTGCACCACCACCACGGCAGTCTGGTGGTGCGTCGCCTGATGCCGCTCATCTCGCGCAAGACCTCGAAGGTTGGCCGTCTCCTGCAGGGGATGGTGGAACAGGACATGTCGAACTTAGTCTACACCGAGGCCGGCAACCTCGTCGTCCAGGCCTACCTCAAGGCTCTCGGCAAGGCCGGGGCCTCCTTGCTTGCGCAGAAGCTGGCGAACAACAGCGAGGAGCTCGTGTCCATGTGCTGCAGCCCCTACGCCTCGCATGTGGTCTTTACCCTCTTTGAGCTGGTCGACCCCGCCACGCACACCTCCCTGTGCAACACACTGAAGCCGCACGTGCTCCGCCTGTCCACCCACGTCAACGGCCGCTTCATCGTTGAGAAAATGATCGCCGCCAGCCGCGACATCCGCAGTGACGTGTCGAGTCAGTTCATCGCTCTCGCCCAGGAACGCGGCACGCAGCACCTGCTGTGCGTCCTCCTCGCCAGCCTTGACCCGCGTGGCAAGAAGCACGTGGTGGAGAAATTAATTATGCCCAACTTCTCCGCGCTCGCCACCCATCAGTGCGGCTCGATCGCTTTACAGAAGCTGATGCAAGCGGAGCCGGACCTGCTCGCCGCGGTGCGGGCACGGCTGTCCTCCAACTCGCTTGTCCGCAGCGATCTGGCGCAGAACTTCTTTGGTAAGTTCGTGGTGCAGATAGCCCAACAGCCGCAGCAGCAAAAGGCTGCCGAAGCGACGAGAGAAGAGGAGTGAAGGCCAAAAAGGAAGACAAAAGGCGCAGAGGCTCTCCCTCTCAAGTAATGCGACGGTCGTCTCAACGCTTTTCTTTTGTTTTCGTTGGTGTGGTTGTTTTGTGTAACCGTGTGAGGAAGTCGCCCCCATTTTTTCCCCCTCTCTTCGTGGAGAAACGAAAGAGTGTTTAACTTCGATAAGATTCGTTAAAGACGCGTTAAAGTAATCGTTGTTGTTCTGATCGGTAACCTTCCCTTGTGGAGATTCTAAAGTGATAAAACATCTAGAGAGAGATATTTGTGTGTGTGTTCTCTGCAGCCCAATCTGTGCGTGTTATTCCCTACGCATGCGCATCAGTTGTCACTGGTCTCCCTTTCCTCCATCGCTGTGGTCGTACAGCTGTGTCACGCACAGTTAAGCACAGCGCTATTTCACGAGCCGGTGAGTGTGAGCTTCCTTCTCAAGTGCCCACGTCGAGCACGCATCACGAAGAAAGGTTCTGCTTTTTGTGGTGGCTGCCGATGTGGCATGGCGGGAAACCATTTGAAACTTACGCGTAACAACTACGATGCACCACCTCAGCAAGATGTGTTTTAATTCTTTTCCTTTCTTCTCCCAAGTTTCCTTCCTGCTTTCAACACTCAACTCTTCTTGCATCACACCACGAACGAGAGAGGAAGAAGAAAGAAGAAAGAAAGACGAGAAAGTGGCAGCGTTTTAAACCTGCGATCGTCTTTCGGTGCTTATCTCATTCACGCATCTACAACGCAAAACCCCTGTTTTCTTCTTCCCCATTGCCGATCATGCCCCCTCCTTCTCCCTCCCCTACCCCAGCCGGCACGGCGCCGCTGCCCCTCGCACAACGGCTGCAGCAGCTACAAGCGGCGTGCGGTAAGGTGTACGAGACCTACGCACCTGCGCCGTCCTCACCCGGTTCTGCGGCAGACGCCGCCGCGGCACCAAAGAAACTCGACCACCACGAGCGTAGTCGCCTGCAGACGCTCGTGACGGAGCAGGTGAGTGCGCTCTACCAGGAATCTTTTGCCTCCTCTGCGAGGGTGCAGATCGCTGGGGCGGAACTGGAGAAGCTGCTTCGCCTCCTGCCTTCCTTGGTCGCCGTCAGCGCCCCACCGGCCTACCGCCCACCGTTGTTGATGACTGTTGTTCGTGTTCTGCACCCGCGAAGAAACGACAGTCCAACCCCGCACGTGCCCGACGCGGTCCTCGCGGGCGTTCTCCTCTCCCTCGTCCGCCTCCTTCACCACCCCGATCCCTGGGCGGCGGGTCAGGTGTCGAACGTCACGGCCACACGCGCCTCCGCGGCTGCACTTCTTGCCCAGCTCCTCCGCCACTTTGTCATCCACGCCCAGGAAGCAGCCGTCGTGGGGCAATGGCGGCAATGGCAGGAGCTGGCAAACAACGCTCTACTCGACGCCGTGCGGATATGGATAGAGGAGATGGATGTGCAGCGCCCTCCGGCAGGCAACGGCGCGGCGCACAAGCGATCCATGCCCGCCAAGCCGTCTCCAAAACTGAGTCCGTCGGCGGCGTGCGTCCTCAGTCAGCTTTTGGATCTCGTCGACGCCCTCGTCGAGCACCCCTGCGCGCACTCTTTACCCAACGACGCCTGGCTGCCTGCTCTGACGTGTGTGGTCCGCCTCGGCGGGTCTCCACAGGAAGCACCGCAGCACCTAGAGCTTTCTTACGCTGTCCTGCAAGTGCTGATGCACGTGCGAGAAAAGGGCGTCGTGTCGCCGGGCGTGTGGCGCCAACTAGCGCTGGGGGTCGTGGCGAAGTCGATCCCGCACGGCTCCGCTGACGCCCCTGACCCGATCCCGGCCTCCTCCCTCTCCACCTCGGCCACCTCCTACGCCGCTCTCTTCTTGAAGTATGTTCACCTGACCAAGTCCCTCATGTTCGTCGCCGTGGAGGAGAGCTCGACGGACAGCAGCACGGCCCGCGCCACCGCTGCTGAGCTGCACACCGTCCTCGCCGGACTAGTGGAGCTGTCGTCATCTGTTTTGATTGAGAAAGCCAGCGCAGCGGACTCTGCGGCGGCGACGTCGTCGTCGTCCGGTGGTGGCCGGGTGTCGCTGCTGGCGGCCGTGGTGAAGGATCTTTTGACGGTGCGCGAGGAGAGCCACAGCGCCCCTCGCCAATACGCGCGGTACGTGCAGGGGATGTTCGCTGGGTCGACGCCGCTGGTGCCGTACATCATTCAAGTGATGGCTACGGAGTGTTACCGACAGATGCCGTTGCTCGCCGCGCCCAATGTGCCCTCGGTGCTCGCCACGAACGCGGAGATTCTGCAAGGCGTCTTTCTCTGGTCCATCCACGCGATTATCGATGAAGGGCTGTTAGACTCGACACGGCGCACCGTCGTCGCAGCGGCGTTGCCGTACGCGCTCTGCGACGCCGCCGACGCGGTTCTAGGGCAGCTGAATGAGCGCCTTTCCGTCATCCTCCTATCGAACCCGGCGCTGGCTGCGCAGAGGGATGTGCCGCTGTTGGCCGTGCGAGTGATCGCGTGCGAGGGGCTCGCCTTGCTGCTTCACTTTCTGCTGTTTGTGGTCGCATTGTACGGCATTACGGACGAGGTTTCGTGGAATGTGCACTTCCGCGATCGCCTCCACGCGGCCGAGGCACGTGTCATGCGCACCGTTGGCACGTTTGACTGTGGCGTGCCGCACGTATTGCGTGCGTTCACCGACGCGCTGGATCGCATGAGCTCCACCTTAGGACCCACTGCGGCCAAGGTGAGTGCATTACTGCCCAACTCGACGCGTCCCTCTTTGGCCTCTTCCGGCTGTCACGGCGCGTTGGACAACTTATTCGAGGTCATTCCCATTTTTTAAACCTCTCCGTCGCCTGGGGCACTGCATCTTATTTCGCGAGAGTACAGTCCAACGCCCCTGGCACGGAAGCCAACGGCGCTGGATGCGTTCCACGACGGACGCCTTTTCCGCTGTTGCTATCGTTTCTTCTGGTTTCTGTAGAAAACAAAGAGCACCCGACTTCTCACTTAT
This sequence comes from Leptomonas pyrrhocoris, assembly GCF_001293395.1. Taxonomy (NCBI): domain Eukaryota; phylum Euglenozoa; class Kinetoplastea; order Trypanosomatida; family Trypanosomatidae; genus Leptomonas; species Leptomonas pyrrhocoris. The sequence continues at coordinate 182,280 of NW_015438374.1, forward strand.
TCCCGCTTTCCTATGGCTTGACACGATGTCCTCGAGACCGGCTTTCCCACCTCTTGTCTGGCAAACGCACCATTCATACAAGCACCGCGGAGAGGCGGCGCCACTCCTTTCCACGCACACCCATCGGGACGAGCGGCGGAGGCAACAGCCCAGCCCCGCACAGCCGGGAAGCGGAAATCACCGCGCTGAAGCTCGCCGCGGCTCCTCGCTCCCCCTCTTCTCCTTTCCCCCCCCCCCTCCACTCCTTCTTTCTCTCCTTTCCCCCTAACCGCCAGCAGCGGCGCGACACGCACAGCACCACCGCACACCGTCGGCTGCTGCGCGGTGCGATGCAGCAACCGGAAACAGCCAGCGGCGGCGCTGTCTTTTCGTGCTCTGGGCGGCCTTTCCGTGCGGCGCCGGAAATTGGCGGCGAGCGAAAAGTGATGAGAGTGGGGTTTGAACCCACGCCCTCGAAAGGATTGGAACCTTAATCCAACGTCTTAGACCACTCGACCATCTCACCTTGTACAAAACCCCTGGAGACCGCACGCCCCATATGTGTCCCACAGGTCGCCGTGGGTTTGTGGGGGTATCGGGGCGTATAGCTCAGTGGTAGAGCGTCCGTTTCGCATACGGAAGGCCTAGGGTTCGATCCCCTATTCGTCCACTTTTTGACACAACCGTCGAGAAGCATGGTGTAGTAGCGAACCCTGCGATGAACGGGCGCCGCTGGTCTAGTGGCATGATGGTACCCTCCCAAGGTATTGACCCGGGTTCGATTCCCGGGCGGCGCAGGATTTTTCGTCAAAACACAAAAAACTTTTTGCAGAGCAGAAAGAATAACCTACACCCTACAAATCATCATCTACCATAAAGGCGAACCTTTACGTCAGAATTGCATAAATTTCTCTTTCTTGGTTTTGCAACAGACTGTAAATATCGATAGTTAAATACATGCAAAGAAAACAAACTATTCAACAGACTCTACGAAGTGGGTAGCGCGCCTTACGCTTCCCCGCTGGGTGGGCGGGGAGTTCAGGGTTGGGCGGGTGGGAAAAACTAAAAGATGGAAGAACTGCTGAATTCTAGCAGTTGAGAAAGAGAATACAAGGAAAAGGGGAAAAGAGAGAGGTAGGATGAATAATTCTTCAGGCTAGGTCATTCTATTCGCAAGCTCAAAAAAACAAAAAAGAAGAATCTATGAAAGAGAACTTTCTTTTTGCCTAAAAGAATTCTTTTCGTTTGTGATCAGTGCTGATGAGGGCAGGCAACGGATACACGCTGGACAGGTCAACTGAAAAGAAGAGGAAAAAGTCTACTGCCAAGTTTTGACGGGAGCCGTCCCTGCCTGCCGTTTTCAGAATCCATTAAGCCTGCACCGCAAGATAGCAACCCATCAAATTAGTTTATTTATTTGGATCTTTTTCACGTGGAACGGGAACCAAGACTAACGCAGTGGTGGACTTCTAGAAAAACTAGTCCGTCCTCTTTAAGGGCGGAGTGGGCCTTGGTGGGCGGGAAACGAACGGAAGAGAGAACAAGGCGGAAGTCAAAGACTCTCCATGGAAAAAGAGAAAAAGTAGAAAGAAAACCCCGAAGACGATATTCACTTCAGTTATATTTAAACCGTAATTCACCTTCAAACATTATTTTCGCCACCTCACAAAATATATGAAAAGAAGGTTCGACCCTGCGGGAATGCATCGCCGCAAGTGATCCACCGCCAGAACCACGGTGTCCGCTTCCAGCGTGTTTATGTGGCGCTACTCTGCTGCGGACCATGTTTCACCAACGCTCATGATTTCTTGGGGCTCGTCCCGCATCAACACCGCTTCCCGACTGGCTCCAGCGGAACTAGTGTAGAGGTCATCGTTGGCATTATTGTTGCTACGGTTGGCGCTATCGCTCGTGGGCAGTTCTTCTGTGCCAGGTCCTATCATTTTTTGAGTTGTGCATGCGCCGTTGGAGGTGTGCAGGCCGGCTCCTTCACTGGAAAAGGTGTCCGGCTGAGCTGAGACAGCCTTCGTCTAAGGAGCTTCAACGCCCAATAGAACACTCCGATGTGGATACGTAGGAATGATGAGCTGCGGAGGATTTGTGCGTACAGTCTCCCCATGTCGCTGTACATCATGCTGGGCTTCGGATCAGCAATCTTCTGGATCGGGTGATCTGCCATGTCCACTTTGTGAGCTGAGTGTTTGAAATATACCCCCTATGAAGTCAGTGACTTCTCCCGTGTACCTCTCATTCGTGTTAAGAGAGACTGGACATACTTTTGCGGCGGTCAACATCCTCCTCGGCGCCGTTTGGGGTGCTTGACCCGTGTCTGCGTACCGTATGTTGTCGACCCACACGTCGATTATGGTCAGGGCTCGGTCGTTCACGGCGAACACGTTCGCTAACGTCAGGAAGCCCATGATCCAGCGAATCGTGTTCTCTTCCAATGTAGCTTTGCCATCGTCATGTTTTGCTAACAGCGGAATGTATTTTTGCTTGCGCTGATTCTGCGCGGCCCTTGCTGTGAGGAAATTCAACGCGCCTCGTTTGATTAAGTGTGCTATCAGAACTGGGTCTACTTGTTTCAGCTCGCGGATGATCTGATGCGCATTCATTGTTGTGAGCTGCTTTGGTGCTGGGTTGTCTGCCTTCCGGCTGCTGAGAATTTGAGCGATTCGTCCAATACCGTTCGCGTCCTCGACCACAACTTGAGGGGATGCCTTGTAAAGGTTCCGTGACGGTGCTTTTTCCGCTATGAAGCGTACTACAATTTGCTATGGGTTCACCCGCAGGATATTCTTCGCCGTCAATCCTTGACGATCTCCCCAATGGCCTGCTCTTTTCCACGCCTGGGGGACCGCTGCGTGCTCGTGCGGTTTGTCTTTCAGCGCTTCAATGACAAGCTCTGCCTCTCTCCTTGTTGCTGGTACCGCTGGCTTCTGTGAAATTTGGCTAACGGATTACGTTTTCATCACATCTTTGCGGAATTGTCTTCGACTTGCAGGAGTTTCATTGTTGCTCGTGTTGTCACTGCGTCGGTTGATATTGTGTTGTTGCTGACCTTCGTTTGCGTAAATGCGTTTGCAGACCGGTAGTATATGGTCTCCGGCGATATTCTGTCGACGCCGGTCTTCTTGGCGGGTTTCCTGGTTGCCGCAATGCTGTGCACCAGTATGCGGCAGATATGTCTGCGGTTTTGCCATACCCTTGGGTGTTTACCGCTTAAATTGTGGCCACCACTGGTATCATTTTTAAAGCAGCTTTCCTTCCGATGTAGGTGCGGCGGCGCGCGTTCGATTATTTTCATAACCTCCATCTGAAACCGCGAGCACCCTTGCAGGTATCTCATTCACTTTCCCGTGCATGTTGACGACCTGTAGCCACCTTTTTGAAGGTCGCTGCACTCAGACCTCCAGTGCCCATCTTTCCACTGCTCTTCATCCATTTGCGGGTTAGAGTGAAATGCGACGAGGATGCTCTTAACACTTCCCTGAAGATGTCGTTCTACCTGGTGGAGCTTACTGCCCCAACTACTCCAACGATTTTTTCCTTCTATGTGGAAAGAAACCTTGAATTGCGCACCCGGGTCTAGGTGTATTAACTGCTGATACAACTCTGTAGGCGTTAGGGCTTTCAGTGCGGCACGAGACACGATGATTAGTTGTTACTTTGTGTGGGAAATAGATATGATGAAAAGGGTGCGGTTGTTCACTGCTTTGTGGACTGGAATGAATCCTTGGGAGCCGCTGCTTTTGGTGTCGGTAAAACAGCTTTTTGAGGTTCTATGATTGTTGTTGCATTGAAGATGATAGTAACGGAAAGCAATTCTTGGAAAGCAAAACGCAGGTGGATCGTTTTTGAAGTGGAAAAAGGTCCGTTTCTACCGGCAGAGCTGCTGTTTAGCCCTGCAGTGTTTACTCACTTCACTTTTTCAGACTCAAGAGAAAAGGAATGGTGCCGCTACTGCCCGCACTGGAGGCTCCGCGCTCCTCCATTTTCAAACTGGGGCCGTTTCGCAAGACAGCCTCATGCAGGTGGAAGGGCTCTTCCAACCAACTTGCGAGGCTGTCACTGCACAGAAGATCCTTTGTGCAACACTAATGGGGCCTTCAGGGTCCGTCGGGTCTTTTGACGAAACGGTGCGTAACGTAAGAGTGATATCTGCGGACGTACTGTCCCAACCTTGAGCGTGTTTGAAACCTCTTATCGAAGGTGGCGCAGTAAAGGCAGGTAGTTCTTGCGAGAACGGGCTGGGAAGAACGTGCCGCTGGTGTGGAGTATCTCCACGTGTGGCAACGGAGAGGCGCTGGCTCAGCGTGTGCAGATCCACATATGAGGGCTACGGAGAGCTTCGCCGCCCAGACCACTCTGCAAGGACCGGCGGTGGAGACGAAACTCTTCCCTGGGACACATGGAGCGCTTGTTGCGAGTCCTCCGTTTCCGCGTCAGAACTCTCCGACACGAAGTACACCTGAACTGGCCAGCCGCAAGAGCTGGGTTCGTCGCGGGTGACGGGTTGCGGTCCGATCGGATGAGCTGTCTGTACGTGGTATTCTTTGCACGATGCGTTGCGCTTGGAAGAAGAGTAGGGGCGCTGCGTCATCGTGCTTTCTGTGTCCACACACGCGTAAATTGGTGACGGGTTTTCCAACCCCGCTGTTGCGTTCAAACGCAGAATAATCTACACCTTACAAATCATCATCTACCATAAAGGCGAACCTTTACGTCAGAAAAGGGGAAAAGAGAGAGGTAGGATGCCTAATTCTTGCGGCTCGGTCATTCTCTTCGCCAGCTCAAAAAAAGTGGACGAATAGGGGATCGAACCCTAGGCCTTCCGTATGCGAAACGGACGCTCTACCACTGAGCTATACGCCCCGATACCCCCACAAACCCACGGCGACCTGTGGGACACATATGGGGCGTGCGGTCTCCAGGGGTTTTGTACAAGGTGAGATGGTCGAGTGGTCTAAGACGTTGGATTAAGGTTCCAATCCTTTCGAGGGCGTGGGTTCAAACCCCACTCTCATCACTTTTCGCTCGCCGCCAATTTCCGGCGCCGCACGGAAAGGCCGCCCAGAGCACGAAAAGACAGCGCCGCCGCTGGCTGTTTCCGGTTGCTGCATCGCACCGCGCAGCAGCCGACGGTGTGCGGTGGTGCTGTGCGTGTCGCGCCGCTGCTGGCGGTTAGGGGGAAAGGAGAGAAAGAAGGAGTGGAGGGGGGGGGGGAAAGGAGAAGAGGGGGAGCGAGGAGCCGCGGCGAGCTTCAGCGCGGTGATTTCCGCTTCCCGGCTGTGCGGGGCTGGGCTGTTGCCTCCGCCGCTCGTCCCGATGGGTGTGCGTGGAAAGGAGTGGCGCCGCCTCTCCGCGGTGCTTGTATGAATGGTGCGTTTGCCAGACAAGAGGTGGGAAAGCCGGTCTCGAGGACATCGTGTCAAGCCATAGGAAAGAGACAGAAAGGTGACAGAAGTGCACTTTTACTTGTTCGAAAGACAGAGGACGCGTCAGCAGGTTTAAGGACGAAGGCCGGAGAAGTTTCTTCGCATCACCGAACGAAAGCTGAGTGCTGGTTAAACAGCAGTTGAGCTTTTTCTCACGAAAGCGAGAAATGAAGTAATCTGACGTGGGAGCTATGGACGTTGTGGGAAACAGGAAGATCGAGAGGAAGACGGTGATGGATTCAAGAGCACGTGCACCTTTTGAATGAAGGTTGAATTCTTTTTTTTCATCGACGTTGTGCAGGAGCGCAACAGGAAAATAATGGAGTGGACTATGTAGAGAATTCGAAAGTACTTCTTGTTTCTGTGTCTTTTGAGGCGCAGCAGATTGGTGAGTGGAGACATTCTAGCGCAACATTGAAGAAATTGTGTAATTTCTCTTGCGACACTTGAAGTGGTCGGACAGAAAGTTGATGGTGGGAAACAAGCGAGTAGGTAGCAAGCGGAAAAAGAGACTGTACGGTGATGGACAGTTTGGACGTTGTAATAGTGTAGTTTTGACTTTCAGTTCTGAAGGAAGGCTTTTTCTGTGAATAATGCTTGCACCATTTATTGTTTTACTAAGTAGAGCATAATAATCTCCAATGATAGCGAACGCTATTTTTCTGCGAAAAGCAACTACGGAAAGAATAATCGAATACACTGTCGTGTAAATGAATAATTGACGCTAATAATGTACATAGTTTCGAGTTTGGGACAAGCGTGCATATTGGCTCGAAACTGACAGAAACATTTTCCCGGCTGCTCATTTTCCTTCCAAACTACGTAATCTGTGTCCTCTAACAAATGATTTCTCCGTACTGTTTGCTAGGCAGCAAACTCGTATCGATAACTGAATGCAGGAAATGAAACCTATTTTCCAGAAAAAGGAGAAAAAGTGGTCTGCTCGGACGAAGTAGGAAGCGCGGAAACACCTTCACAATGTGCTTCATTGTCGTATCAAATTCTCCTTTCTCCACGGACTATTTCTTCTTAACACGAAACACCTCTTTTTTGTGTAATGGTGAAATGCTTTATTGCCGGTTGCATTCATGAAAACACCATTCGAATAATTCGAACAGAAGAAAAAGAATTGTAAAATACAAATATGCTCAACGTGAACGCTAAAGCATTTGTGCCTCCCGGGGTTGTTGAAGGTGTGCCTCCGAGCTTTACTGCAAATGCTTGGTATCGCTATCGCCTCAACGTACCTATTGCGAGCCGGATGAGTTCTGTTCATGAAGAGCGTTATTTAAACAATATATCTTCCTTGCTCTCGTTGAAATACTTGTATGCAGAGCGTGGCGGAATTGATGATGAGTCTTTGCAGTATTTTCTCAACGAGCAGTTCCTTTTATCCAACAATACTGTTTCAAACGAAAATGCCGAGCATACCTCTTCGGGGTTTTTGCTTTCGCGATCGATCCTCACACTGTACACAGACCTCACTGCAGTGGCGAATTTAAATAATTCGAAAGGCCTTCTTGTGCACCTCGATTTGCCCACCGAATGTAATGGCGATGTCGCTATGTTTCTGGCAAACGCTTGGGAAACCTTCTACGCAGCGGTGGCAGAAAACAGTCGTGTTTCTGCTCTTGGTTACAGCCGCTCGGTGGTGGGGTTGAACGGGAGGCAAACGGGCGGTACGTACCGCCATCATTTTTTTGTGGCGTGCAACACACCAGAATTACTCGAGCCAATTTTGTCAGGGCTGATGACCGACTGCCCTGTGCGTGTTCGCAGAATTCTGCCGGTCAAATCTATTGTACCATACATCTGTTGTCCTCATTTGCAGCTCGGTGTCGCAATTACGTTCGGAAACGATGCAAGGCTTAGTCTTACCAAAAACCGAGAAGCTGACCTGGACATCGAAGTTAAGTATAAAACAGATGATTTTCACGAGGCGCGGAAAGAAATTACGCGGGCTCAAAGGGCCTTTAAAGAGTTTCTCGTCAGCGATGTTAAATGGGACAGAACACACATTGTGCATCTTCACGTTGATGCAGTTTCTACGGCTAAATCAGTCCTGGTTTCGATTTGTGACTTAATTTGGAACTTAGGGGTCTTCTGCGACGATGCCGGTGCCAGTATAATTGGTGTTGCGTTCTCTTCAGATTTTGACGATCATTTTGTTGAGCAGCTTGTGCGACGCAACAAAAACGGTCCTTTTTACAGCTGCGCTATTCTGGACGAGATGCTGCAAAAGGACCGTTCACTCGACACCCAAAACATTTGTTTTGGTGGATTTCCGTCGCATGTCAAAACCACGTTGTCAATGACAGCCTACGATGGCGCCGTCGCAGCCCTCGAGTTATGGCAGCGGTTTGAAAAGCAGATGCCCACCACTGAACTGTTGACACGAATGACATTCGCGGACGCAGCCGACAGCTTTGCACGCACTCCTTACATCGTGCGGCGAAAGGCTGTGGGTGCCTGCGTGCTCATCGGAACCGACGCAATGGGCAATATCTTTGGAGTAGATGTTGCTCATAACAGCGTATTTGGCTTGCCCATGTGCTTTGGCGGTGCAGTCGGCCCCATAATAAATTGTGTGTTTAAAGGCACCGTGTCATCGTCTTATAGAAGCAGCTTAGAATATCGCGTTATCGTCGACGATCTTCTTGTTTTTGAAGGCAAAGAAACAAAAGGGATCCCGTACGCGGAGCGGCTGCGAATGTTGAGCAGCATCGGCGTTGAAGATGAAACGACCTGGCCGCACGCGAACCCAGCACATATTGTTATTCTGAAGGCCGAATTTGTTCCTCTCGAACACACAAGGGAACTTGCGGAGACGCCCGTCTTCGATCACAACAACCTCGGCATCGTGTTTAGCCCTTCGGTGCAACCGGAGGACGAAGTGATCTTACCTGTTTTCGAATGGGTTCCGCCGGCGTCCCTCACAGCACGGTTTGCAGTGGAAAGCATCGATTCATCAGATGACGTAAGCGAAGGATTCAGCCGCGCGTTTTTAGGGGTCTTTTCGAGCAACGTGCAGAAAAAGATTTTCATTCCCTACGAAGGCGAGTACGCCGATTACCACAAAGAGGCGTATCCAAATCTTAAGGCCGGCTCGCTTGTCGAATGCCTGCTTCGGCGTGCGGACGACGGTGCGCACTGGTGGGATGTTTTGAAAGAGTTGGACTCGACCGAGAGTATTGTCGCCAACTCATTCGACGAAGTTGACGATCTTGTTCACAGTCCCGGAGTAACGCAAGAAGAAATGTTATGGCTGCTGAAAGCGCCATCTTTCCAATGCGAGCGTTGCCATAAAGTGAACGATATAGGTAGGCGAAACAATAGACACAACGCATATTGGTGCAAAAATTGCTGGATAGAAACTGGCCACGGCGATTGCATGTATTGTGGACGCGCGTTCGCACTTGGCATGTTAGATGGCAGAAGTAATCTTTTTTACTGCGAGAACTGCTGGAATGCATTCTCGTCAACGAATACAGAAGCGGAAGTAGGGTATCACGTCCCTCCACCACCAAACGCGACGTTTACGCAGCAGGTTACCACACGATGTGTGTCACTGCTAATCGACCTCATGAATGCCAAAACACCCTCCAACGACGTCTTGGACTTGTGCTGCGGAGGCTCTGTTTTGCGGAAGTGGATGCGCAACAAAACCTTTCGCTACGTCGGCATCGACCTCAAGCGTAGCGTCATTGATTCACTAATCTCGACCATTAATAACGCGAAGGAGAGAGCGCCAGAGGGTCAGTACGATGTAGTCTGCGGCGATGTCTTCTCAGACGACTTTTGGATCAGCACAATTGTAAAAATACATCCGCGTCAGTTCCACGTAATCAGTTGTTTTGCGGGCCTTCATCACGCGTTCGAAAACGAAAAGAAAGCTCGACATTTCCTTGGCAGCGTTGCAAATGCTCTTGTCCCCGGAGGCACCTTTCTCGGCACGTTCATTGACGCCAGCGTTCTCTTCTCAAAGGGGAAGAAGTACTCCAACAGCATCATGAAGGCCGGATGGTCCGAAGACTCAGTGCCGCGAATTGGGCACACTTTTCAGTTCACCACCAACAACGGGCCGCTGAGAGACGTGAATGTTATCCCGATCGACTTCCTCATTGCAGTAGCCGCCGAATACGGTCTGCACGCGGTGTCAGAAGCTTATATGACTTTCCGCGAATTAATTGAGAAGGACGCCAGCTGGACAAAGGTCCCGTCTGCGGATGAGAAGGAGTACTTATGCGCGCTGCGAACGTTTGCCTTCAAAAAGGAGAGCAACGAGCTGGCTCCTTCGTCGCCAGGAAAAAAATCAGACTCGGACGGAGCATTTGCGATGTGATGGGCGGCATCGGGGAAATAATGAAACCGTGTTTTTTTTCTCCTGTCGTGACTTTCGCGAATAATTTTTTCTTGAGAATTCGATACTCAAATTCCTGTACTGACTTGTTTTCCTCTCAATCTCACGTGTGTGGAAAATTTGTGTGTTAATAATGACGCATGTTTCTTTTTCTGTCCTCGAAATTCTGTTTTGTGTGTTGGGTAAACGTCTTTTTGTTCTCTGCGTACAAAAAGCGAAGGTCTCTGCTCCCTTGTTCTTTTTCCTATCTTCCTTTTCTTCTGTTGTTGCATCTCGATGACAACCCCCTTTTTCCTCTTTTTTTACGTGTGTGTAGTGGGTTAACGCTCTTTGCAGCAGAGTCGGGGATGCAGCGACACTTTTCGTGTTTGATAAATATTTGTATTTGTTTTTGAATTCTGGCGTTTCTGAAAAGAAAGGAAAACAATTAACTTCATAACTTTTTTTGTGTCAAAAATAAATGGATCAGGGATTTTTACGGGCGAAGGCTAAGTTTGACCCTGAAACAAAAACAACGGGCGCGTGCATGTGCTTTTGGACACACGATTCCACGGTTCAGTGCACGTGTGTCATCCACGCGTCCTCTTCATATTCACATTATCATGATTTTTTCCTAATGCTAATGTTCTGATCATAAATTAACTATTACCGTTTTCGCCTTACAGTAAAAATTGCCTTCGACAGTAAACAAAACTCGAAAGGGGTGAGACGATATTATATTTAATCATCGCCGTGTTTCAACCGAAAGAAAAGAAAAGAAATACTGTGCTCAGTTAAAAGCTGACTTCTGAATCATAAAACGACAGCTGAGCTAAGCTTGCGCAGTGAAGTTGATTTCTTGACAAGAAGCGCTGTGGACGCTATCCTTTCTTTTCCACACGGTGCCACCAAAAAGAATCGTTTTTTCTCGTCTCTCAGTTGAATAGCTGTTGTATGTGTGATGACTTGGTGTAGGATTGCCATTTTATGGTTGTTTCTGTTACCATTTCCTTTTCCTTTCTTGTCTTTTTCTTTGTCATAGTGGAATTCCTTGAAAGCGAAAGCAGTGGTCTGCTTCTTTTCCACAAGTATTTTGAATAGCGCACTCATTTGGAGCAGCTGCGCTGGCGGTTGAGCTAACCAACAACCAGGTAACTTCAGTCATTTGTTTACACATTTTAGCGGTCTTCAAGATCAAAATGCCGCCCAAGGAGCAGTCAAAGGCCTCTCTCAAAGCGCAGAGGGCAAAGGCCAAAAAGGAAAAGCAGTTGCTCGACGCCCGAATCAAAGAGTGCCAAGAAAAGTGCGCGGAAGCCAAAGGTTTTTTGGAGCCATCCGGTCGCAATGCACAACCAAATTTCACCAAGTCAAAAGCAGCACTGGATGCCGCCGTTGAGGCGTACGACGCCAGTCCTTATCCATTCTTTCTTCTGGGGCAGTGGCATCGAATGCAAGGGATGCCCACGGAAGCGATCGAGAGCTACTCTCACGCGCTTGACTTAGACCCGACGAACGTGCAGGCACTCGAATGGAGAGCGCAGTGCTATCACACCTTGCACGACTTCCCTCATGCCATCGAGGACAACACAAGCATCATTACTTTAGAGCCCGAAAACGATCATGCGTACAATATGCGTGGCTTGTGCGTGCTCGAAAGCTGTGTTCCGGGGCTCCGCCTGCGGTCTGCCGACTTTGCCTCTTGCGTGGATGACTTTAATACAGCTGTTCGCCTCAACGAAGCAAATTACTACGCAATGGCAAACCTAGGTAAAGCTTGTGAGGTTCAGGGAGACAGCGACAGGGCGATCGAGTGCTATGGGCGCGCACTCCGGGTCAACGAGGCCTACGCGTACGCCAGGTTTCGTCGCGGCTGCACCGCCTTGCGCGTGGCTGAGTCCATCGTGCGAAACCGTCAGCAGGAGGAAGACGACGAGTTCGACAATGCCGCACCGGACGCAGCCGAAATTAGCGTAGGATCGTTGCAGCAAAGTATGATCGCTGACGCGACAATCAATGGACTTGAACGTAGCATAAAAGTCTCTGTGCCTCAAAATGGGTTCGCTTTGTTAGCGGACGCCAAGGCGGAGGTCCGACAGCAGTTGGAAGAGGAACATTCAGCAAAGATGTCGGCGCACCTACTGCATGTTGCGGAGAGCGACTTTGCTGCCTTGATGGATCCCAACCCCGAAGCGAACAAAGCTGCGGGGGATGCGATGGTGGCGCTCAACAGTGGAATCTGTGCACTTTTGAAGAGAAACTTCAAGAAGGCAGATGAGTGTTTTAAACTGACTCAGGAGATCCTCCAAAATCGACCTGCTTTGGTTGAAGACGGAGAAGCAGAACCCATTGAAAATGCAGATATGATCAAGCAGGTGCTGGCAATCCGGAAAAGAGAACTCAAGCTCGAAAAAGACCGAATGCGATCTGCTGTCGCTTGAGAAAACGGAATCTGCCTTTCACCTCTCTGAATACCCTTTGATGTACAGATGTAAGATCAAGTAACAATCTTTGCAGGCTTGCAAGGCACCTTCTTCCCCCTTTTTTAATGTGCGACGTACAGTCGAAACAGACCGAGAACGTGAGCTCTTTTTTTATTTTATGCTGAAAGGTCTGTGCGCATTGCACGTGCACTTACTCAAAAAAGTAAAAGAAAACATATGTGAACCCCGAGTCACGACAATGCCTTCTCCGACAAACAGCAACACGTGAAAAACGAATAAAACAACGGCAAGATTTTGTGTCTCTCTCTCGCTGTATACTATTTTTTTAAATATGCTGAACCCCTTTTGCTTTTAACACATGTATATCAACTGCGTTGCGTGAGATACTGCAGGCAACATATGCCTTTTCCATCTTACTTCTTCACCTCTAATGCTTCTCTTTTTGTTTCTGACGAACGTACGCTCAATTATCGCCTTCATTTTTTAATGCGCGTTGACGGAACGAAACGCACTCACGACATCAGTAGCGAATAGCTGCGCACACCACACTCGCGGAAATCCTTTTTCTTTCTTTTTCTCCAACCATTAGTAGTGTCTCGCCATGCTTCGTGCAACGTTGACGAGGCGTAATGGGTTTAACGTCAAGGAGCTGTACCCCTACGGCGTGCCCAAACGCACTTTCCCCTACCGCGAACATCAGAAGCAGATTAGTTTGGCCCCCACTGCTGGTGGGTTCTACCTCACCAAATACGCTTTAGGGTGGCCTTTCCAGATTCCCTTCGAATGGCTCTTTTACCGCTCATCCGTTGCCTTCTTTGTGTTCTGCGTCACCTACGATATTCTCTTCGGCCTGCCGCACCCTTTCATGAAGGAGGTCCCGCCGGGTACCCCTCATCATTTCTTCTTCGGCAACTCCGGTGGATCTCCTCATCACCTCTGGCAGTATCAAGATGGGTGGACGGTGCCAAACATGTCTGGCGGACGGCGGTGGTGCGACTAATACGTGTGCACCCTTTCACGTATCTGCACCGTAGTCGACCTCATGGAATAGACGAGGGAGAGACGAGAACCATCACATTCCGACCCAAGACTTTGTCTCAAACTCTCTTGTTTTATTTATTATTGAGACTGTAGAACTGCTTAGTACAGCCTGTAGTGATTGCAGCTTAGTTTTCAAGGAAATGCACGTAGAGTGCTTTCGCTTTTGTTTCAACAAACGAGCGCTAACGGTGCGTTATGTGTGTATCGCCAAACAAACCAAAACCACCAAGAGAAACATCAGGTGTACTCGTTGGCACCTCTGCAAAGGAAAACCCAGAGAAAGCAGGACGTTACCAGTCTGAAAAAGGTGTTTTCTTTTAATCTCAAGCTGGAGATACACAATACTGCCTCGCAGATCAACAATGAGACGTGGCCGCAGGCTGTGGTGCTGGATTACTATCTTTTTCCTGCGTGTTATGCTCGTGGCGACTGCGCTGACTGTGAGCGCAAATGGAGCTAATGAGAGCCGTATACATAGCTACCTTTCAACGTTTGCATTGCATATGTTTTCTTAAATTAGAAAAAGAAATTATAGCTGTGCTCTTTACCTTCACGCCTTCCAGACCGTATCGGTGCAACGACGTGTTTTCGAATTGGCTACTACTTCCTCTCCCGCTTTCTTGGCAACTGTTCTCTTTTTTTTTTCCGATACTTTTTTTTTTGAAACTTCGGTCCAACTGCTTTTTTTTTCGCGTCTGCTGTGACATCAAACGTATAGAAGCACAGACGTTTTCTTTACAAAGTATTTGATTCAGTAGTGATAAGTTTCGTGGCGCGTTCACTGGTTTCTTTCTTCTGTTCAGATTAGGATAGAGACAAACGTAAAAGTGGAGGAACAGCCTGTCAACAAAACTGTTGATCTCGTCAACGTTCCTCTGCCTCGTTCTGTGTGCATGGACGTCAGTCACTTTGTACCTCTTTCATCTTTCATAAAGTCATTGGACATATTCTTCACGAAAGATATATTCTTTCTTTTCGCTATTTCTGCGCCTCCTGTAGTAAATCTGGCCGCAAGTGTATTTGAAGTGATTTTCAAGACTTTTTTGGCCATCTGCGACGAGGCATTCTCGCAAAGGGACAACGACCTTCTTAGCAGCCTTCGCACTCGTGTCTCGTTCTTGAGAGAGAACAGCAATCCGGCCTAGAAAGGCAACGAACTCGATAAACACCAACAGGAATACCAACCTGCTGCTTGCCCTCGAAAGTGCATGCGTAATAATGTTTTTGTCCCTCACCGAGCATCCAGCTGACCCACCTCCACCAAAAGCACAACCAGAAGCTCTGAAAATTGACCCCGAGGTGTATGCGGTGCTGCAAGAATGTCGGTATCGAACGCTCACTGTGGGAAACATTACGCGTCGTAAGTTGGATGAAGAGATAAGCGCCCTCGAGGCTTTGCAAGAAGCGGAAAACACGCAGCAGCGGTGTAAAAGCGGCGACGACGGCAACCGCGACGCTTCAAACGGGCGAGTAGAGGAGCACAGCGACGCCCAGCGGAGTGAAGTGGCCGACAAGACGGATTCAGATGAGGAGCTCTCGTTATTCATTCCAACGGTGGGCTCAGACTCAGATGGTGCTACTTCCCTGACCGAAGAGGATCTAATGCGAGCGCCGAGCAATTTTGCGTGCTTCCCGAGACCTGTCATAAGCAACAAGAGCTGGAGTCGCACCGGCACGCGTACCTTAGCTTCCAACGGAAACAGGGGGAAGGTGCGGAAGGGAGAAAACCTCTTTCCATGCCCGTTTGGGCATTGGGAGTGTGGAACGTTTCTTGGCAAACGCGTCTTCGTCGAGGCAAGCAACACCTTTCTCGGACGTGGCTCGCAGTCGGTTGTGCTGGGTGGAAGCATCATCGTCACGGAGACGGTGAGCGGCGAGGAGAGACGCCTGGCTAGCGTCCCCGTGGCGATCAAGGAGGTCGTGTACGACGCCCGCCAGAAGACCGTTCGCAACATGATCGAGTTTGCGTTGCGGTTTCGGCTCGAGGTAGACCACCCTGGAATTGTGCACATCTTCTGCGTCGGGCTCTACTACCCCCCGTTCTCCAGCCTTTCCGAACTGGAAAACGTACCCATCTATTCGCACGTGTCGCTCGCCTGTAGCACGACGGGGAGCATCGCCGACGTGCTGAAGCGCACCGGACCGTTCCCCATGCAAGAGATTCAACGGTGCATGGCGGAGGTGCTGGAAACGCTTCAGTTCATGCACGAGGAACACCACAAGGTACACAACGACGTCAAGTCACACAACACTCTCATCTTCGACTACACGTCCGTCTTCTCAAATTACAAGTATCAGCTGGCGGACTTTACAGGACTTACATCAGCGCGAGCGGCGGCGGAGGTGAGGCGGGATGTGCGAAACGGGCTAGGCGAAAAACTCACCCATGCCATCGTGGGCGGGACGGCGGCGTTTATGTCACCCGAAAGCTGCTTGGGTCTCGGCATGCTGACGAGCAACGACATCTGGTCTCTTGGCATTACGGCGTACCACATGGCGACGAACACGCTGCCGTGGCAAGCGTTGGAGCGCCAATTCCCCAGTATGATTATCAACGGCTTCCGCTGCAAGTTCTCCCTGGACACCATATTCGGGGAGCTCACCGACGAAGGCGCAGCAGCGTCCGCGACCTCCCCAGCCGGTGCGCGCGGACAGTCGCCTCACGTAGCGGACGGGAGCGTGGAGAAGCATAGCGGATGCGAGAGGCCGGGTGGGAACCACTGCATGTCCAATAGCAACAGCGGCAGCGTTGGAAGCACCGTGCTCCGCGACAAATACGCTGACTTTGGTCCCATTCTCGAGGAATTCGATCATTCCACCCTTCCAAAGGACTTTCAAGACTTTGTCCGGCAATGCTTGATTGAGAATCCGATGGAACGACCCACGGCTCGACAGCTGCGTGAGCATGCGTTTGTGAAAGACATACAAATTGGAAGCGGTCGCGAGAGTGCCACGACGCCTCTGCCAAACTAACTCACCGAGAGAAAAGGGAGAGGATGACATCGCGTGGCGTACACGACAGCAGCGTTCGAGAACGAGATCACAGCGGCTAGGGAAGTAGCATTATGACCGGCCGTGTTTCTCTTCTCGACCGGTGACGCTTCTGCGCCCGCCAACACACATACTTAACTTTAAGGTTAATCATAGTAGGCAGTTCCTTTTTTGTTTTGTGCGTTACCCGCAGCCAGAGTGGGGAAGCCGTAGAGGCCCAGTAATTGTATCTCTTTGATAGTTGGAGGAAGCTAATCGCAGCCTGCGCAGACGGCTCTAAGATTTTCATTTCCTCTTTTATCAACGTGGCTTTCCGAAAGGCTGGGTTTTCATCGCACATAACTTTGCGGGAAGTGGCAGGCGGAGGTGCCCGTTTCAATAGTCTTTCTTTTATTCTGAGACGGTTCTCAACATCCGTCTTTCGTCTCGGTCCTTTAAAAAGAGGAAGTGTCTCCGGGGCGCTTATGGTTTTGATATTGTAAGGAATATGTTTCCTGCTTCCTTTTTGCTAGGACGTGGCGAAGCCAAAACTTGTGCAAGCACCATGCTACCACACACACACACACACACAAGAAGAAATAATGACCAATGCCTTTTCCAGCGTCACACCTATGCAAAGCTGTGGTTCTGTTTTTCCCCTTTTTCTCTTTTCAGTAGTTCCAGCGCTTTGTTGCAGAAGACAACGGCAGGCCAAATGCACAACGCTTCTATTATTCTTTTTTATTGCTGTGATTAATACTATCGCGTTGACTTACGCATATCGTTCGTTGATGTAAAAGATATTGCTCACTAATAGAAAAAGAGAAATATATCTATATGTCGATAAGAGGTAATACAGCAATTTAAGTGTGCGCGCCCCGCATGCCCCATCGGAAAACGCCGGTGCAAATGCACGCGAATGGTTGAGTGTGTGCAAGGGCAAAACAGAGTTGTTTTTCATCCTAAAATCTGGTCGGCGTTGCCCTCATTGAGCGTCTTTGGAGGAAACTGGCTGTGCTTGTCTAACCTTTTTCCCTTTGCAGTACTGCAGCTGAAATTCAAGCCGCGTGTTTTTTTTCTGTTGTGTTACAACGACGATCCTTTTACCTTCCAAAACGAAATTCTTCTTTTTTTGTTACCTGGCTTTCGTTCTCTCTTCATTTATCTAGCTTATTGAAGCATGTACGTTTTTTTCTTTGTGTTTCCCTTTTTTATTTATTTGGAGGAGTTTAACGTTTTGTTTTGTTCTCAATCACCTTTACGCACTTTGTGGACTTTGAATAGCCCCGGTAAATCCATCCTATTGCAGAATCGAAGCAAATCTACCACTCAAATAAGAAAAACCGGTGATGGCAAGACGATTCTCTTGCTGGGGCGGGCGCTTCGTTGGCGTAACGCTCCCACAAACGTGCGCTTTTCAGCCAATTTTTTTCGTATTGTGTGTTTGTCTCTGTGTGGGTAATGGCGTTTTCCACGGTGCTTATGAGGATTACGACCATTTTTGTTCTCATGTACTGCTGTCTGTACAATCGGATTCAAAACTGTGCACTGGAATATCGTTTTTGCTTCTCTGTTTTGTTGTCTGTCAAGGGCGTTTAAAGATCTCTAAACTGCACACACAGAAACGCCAAGTACAACAGTTTCACTGTTTCATACTTTATGTTTTCGGTCATTTTCCTTGAAGGATTTCACATAGGGTTTTCACTTTGTTTTCTTTCTTTGCTCCCTTTTCGTTTTCCCTTTCCCTAGTCTTCTTCAACTGGATTCTTTACCTTTTTCATACCTCTTTTTGTTACTTCTACATTCTCCGTCGTTAGTAGTAATGGGTATTTCGCGGTGTTCTGCACTCACGCACTTTTTCTTTAATTTCTTTCTCTACCAATTCTTCGTTATTGCTTGGATTTCATCGAACATATAGATGAGTGTGTGTTTGCCGTCATCCGCTTTTAGCTTTTCTCTCCTTAACCGGACAGTATTGGAGACCGTCTGATCGCATTCAGAAAAAATAACACGTGGGCGACCCTTAGCTTTTGTTTTTCTTCCTCGAAGACAGTAGCAAGAGTGCCAAACACGTCCAGTGAGTAACTTTCCTAACTCCCCGATCAGTTATATTATTCACACGCAGCTTTTGTTTCCATAAGCGTCGTAATATCTATATATTTCCCAAAAAGCATTATTTTGCTATATTTTTGTCTCCTAATGATCTCTCCTATTTCTCTTCCTTTTACATATCTTCTTGACTTCGAGAAGTGTCGTTTAGCATCACTATTTGTTGGTCTGACTCAGAAAAAAGAGAGGTATATACATGTATGTGAGCGGTTAGACTTAGCGGTAAAACAAATTATTGATATCGTGAAAAGCTTTATACTATTCGATAAAACGAACCACTGCTAGCCACCCACATCAATTTTCTTCTGTGAAAGCTCACATTTATTATTCACATACTTTTCTGTCTCCTTTTGAGACATCTTGTCACTTACACAACGTTTTTGAAAGCGTAAAGATATTTGTGGGTGAATGAGTGTGGTGTGTGTGTGCGCGAGTGGAACTCTCTTCCTTTTTCCTCTTCTCTTCGCGCAGGTTCAGCTGTTGCTCTCTTTCCCGCCGTTTTCTCTGTAAACCACAGAACCTTTTTCGCGTTACCAAATTCTTCTTTTTCCTTCTTCTTGCTGCGCATGGTGAACGTATCAATAACGACATTTTCTTTCTTTTCTTTTTTTTTTCTGGATGGGAAGAAATCCCGTTCGCTGGTCTGTTTTCAGAAATTAGCGTTTGGACACGAGTGCATCGAGTTGCGGAGGTGATGTGCGCGTCTCGCGACAACAAAAGTGGGTACGTAGTGCACCCGGAGTTGGAGGCGCTCTCTTCCCTACACAGCGAGGCAAGGTGTTCACCCTTTGAACGCTGGAATGTACGTTTTGTATGTGGCGAATGAAAAAAGCGTGTCATTTGCAGCGTTAACAAGATCCTTGACTAGCATAGCTGTGGGACGTTGTACTCTCCGAAAGTGCGTACGCGACGGCGCTGGAGGAAACAAAGACACTCGTCGTCGTTGTTGAAGGGCTACCGCCTGCCCCATTTGCTCCCTCCCATTTTTTTCTTCTCTGCGTCCTCAGGTGCGTCGTCGGCTTCTGTAATACGTGGCGTTCTGCCTTCAGAACTGCAACGGCGAAAAACAGCAACAACAACTGCCCTTCTCGGCGCACTGAATGCGGAGATCTCGAGCTGGGCGCCTCCGCTGAAACAACAAGTCATTTTATCTTCTCATATGGCGTCATGCTTTTGAAGCGTGAGAAAAGAAACCTTTTTCCCTTTCTTCTACCGTTTTCATCTGCGTCTCCTCTTTCCCACCTCCACAAACAACCACAACCTGCTCTTTTCTATTGTCGGCGTCTTTACACAAGTGTGGGAAATTGAGGCCTATTGTTTCCCTGTTGTGCTACGAAGGCAGCATAAGAATTCTATTTTCGCTTTTGAATTCGGTTTGTTTCGTTGGAAGCGAACTTGAGCTTCTCTTCAAGTAAATACGGCAATACGTGGAAAAGAAAACCGACGATACAATTTTCCAACAGCTGTGCCTACGTATTGAACCTGACGACCATTTTTGTGTGCTTTCGTTTTGTTTTTGAACTACTGACTTTCTTTCGAATTTCCTCTCTCGTATTTTCGAAGCCTGCGCCAGGAATGATGTCATGTTGGAATGGTAGGATGTTGAAATGTACCTTAGTACCCCATTTTCCTCTTTTCTATCCTTGCGACAGTCTTCGACTTTCGCCTCTCACTTCTTTTTCGAGTCCCGCCCACCCGAGCCCGCACCGCCCCGCTTTGGAGGCGGACTTTGAAAAGGAGTCTGCCACTTCGTATGTATATATCCCGCGTGAAAAAGATGTAAAATGAAAAATATGGTAAATTCGCTTTCTGGAAAGATATGCCCTCAACCGAGGAGGAAGACACGATGGTGTCGGGCAAACACCGTTAATGTATGCATACCCCAAAACGGGCCATCAACAATAGTTTTCCCTTTTCCTTTCCTCCCCTTCTCCATCTCTACACGTGAAAACATGAAGCATTATTCTCATTGTTTTCTAAATATTAAAGGTTCTTAATGGCCGACAATGCATCACCTTCAATAGTTCGACAGTATTTCGAGCACCCTCCGCGTAGTCATCTCTACCGCGGCTCACCTACTGGGGCTTCTCTGATCCTCTCCGGGTCCCCCACGGATGCAATTCCTGGCCGAAGGAAGACAGGCGAGTGCGACGGTATCGACGCTGGTGAAGGTGACGCGGCGGGTTCCTCAACGCGGAGGCCCAGCCAGGATGGTACGAGCGGCCTCCGGGAGGCCGGCGAGGGTGCCGGAGAAGAAAGTGGAGACGCTGATCCGCGGAGGGCGCTCTCCACGTTGCTGCTTACTGGTCTCATGTACACCGTCACCATTAGCGGTGCGTACGGTATCGAGGAGTCGGTGATGGGGGGCGGCGTGATGCTGACGATCATCTCCGTCGTGGTGATCCCTGTCGTTGTAGGCGGGCCAACGGCGCTCGTGGTGGCCGAGCTCGCGTCTGCGGTGCCTTCGAATGCTGGTTTTTTGATGTGGATCAAGCTGTCGTTCCACCGGACTGTGTACTTCGCCATGGCCATACTCTCTCTCTTCTACATTGCGACGGACAACGCCCTCTACCCCACAATGTTCTCCGAGTACACGTGCACCGCGGTGGAGTGCAGCACGGCCGGAGCGATCTCTCTGCGGCTGGGCATGCTCACGTTGACTTTCCTTCTTAACATGTTTGGCGTCGAGACGGTCGGTGTGGCCAGCGTCGTGCTCACTGTTCTGACGGTAGTGCCGTTTGTGCTCATGTTTTTGAAGCAGCAGCTCGACAGCCACTTTTACGTGAACTGGCCAGCAGTGACGTATGTGCCGACGGATTCGATGAACTGGCCGATGTTTCTGGCCACTGCATCGTGGTGTCTCTCGGGGTTGGAGCAGGCGGGCAGTGTGGTGGAGGATATCAAGGACCCACAGCGTACAATCATCGGCTCCCTCATTCCGTTGATGGGGCTCGCCTTCATCACGTACATCCCCCCGATCATCACCGGGGCGAGCGTGTCGCACGGCGCGATTGACCTTTCGCAGTGGACGACGGGGTATTGGGCTGAGGTGTCGTACCAGGTCGGCGGCACCCCCCTCAAGGTGATCACCGTCGCGGGGAGCGTCCTCTCCGCGTTTGGGCTAACGCTCTCCGCACTCTGCACCTCCACGCGCATCTTGTCCGGCATGGCGCTCACGGAGGCCTTCCCTGGCAGGGTGAGTGAATGGCTGTCGTTCCGCAGCGCACGCTATGGTACCTATCCGTGGACGCTCATCCTCAACACGGCGCTCACCGCGGTGTTTTCGTCGGTGCTGACCTTCGGTGCGTTGGTGAAGATAGATCAATGCCTCTACGGCATTCGTGTTATCGTGATCTTAATCTCCTTTTATCGTATCCGGCACTTGTACCCACACCTACAGCGGCCATTCCGTATTCCACTCGATGGGTGGAAGCTGCACGCGATGATGGGCGTCGCCACCGCGTCGTATGTCGTGCTGACTGTCGTTTCCGCCTGGGAGGTGGAGGTTGCCATTTTGTGTACCGTTGTGGTCGCGGTGGCTTTCGTGGCGGCTTTTCTGTACTGCCACTTTTACCGTCAACACGACTTTCTGGGCCGCGTGGTGACCGAGTTTGCGGTGGATTCGTGTGAGGACGACGCTGCCCCGTCCACGCATACGCAGCCGGCTGGGGAACCAGCGAGGCATAACGTGCCAGAAGGACAGAAGTCGGCGAAGGCGGAAGCGAGAGAACAAGCGGATTAGTTATGTGTGCATTTATTTACTCATGCAGGAGCTACCTTAAAAAAACACATTAACTACCTTCTGCAGCAGATGCCATAGCGTTTAAAATTTTGAACAGGATGCGTTTCAGCATCAATAAAATGTTTATCACGTGCCGACTAACGGCGCTCTTTTTCTCTTTCTGTCGAGGTTTGCCGCCATGTGGCAAGCGTTGGAGGGACGACGTAGTACGCCTTTTGACCTACTTTCCTCCGTCACGATAGGGCCGCTCTAGGTGGTTGCGTGTTGCTTGTTTGAAATATACTAAAATCTGCTTCGTCATTTTGTTTATATGCTAGCGAAGCTGTCTTCACAAGCACCACCTATAGATATTCAAGTGCTCCTCAATTATTTGAATATATATCTCGCTTTTCTTCTTGGATATTATCCATCAAATACCCACGCCGACGACTACATCTTTGGTGTCGTCGCCAATCGATCTTTTTTTTTTGTTAAAGAAAATTACGCCACTCTACTGCATCGTTCTACCTTTTTTCTGCTTTCCTTCTTTTCAGTTTGCGGATCCCACAACAACAACAGCGATGGAATCAGTGGGAGAAACCGGCGTCTCCGGTGACTTTCCACGAGGGGAGAATAAGCCAGCCAATGAACAGCTCTCTTACTATCTGTGCTTTAGACCTTGCGAGTTGCATCAACAGAGTTCCCCCCCCCCCGCTAGGCTAAGGGCACGACAACGTCTCTCCGGTCTCGTCTGGCGCCTGCGATGTAGCTTTATTCAGCCGCACGTGGGACAGCCAGCTTCTTCCTCCTCCCTCTCTCCCCTCTTTTCGGCTGCAATTTTTTTCTTCACTCCGTCTGTCCTGCACCCAAACCGTCTTGTCTTGTGGTTGTACATCTGCGTGTGCGTCTGCTTTGGATCACGCGTGACGGCGCACACAAAAACGACTCTCAACAACAACAAAAAGACGAGACGTAAGACACGTGGCAATTGCTCCTGTTTTCTTCTGTTGCAATCCGTTGTTCGGGTATCCCTGCACATCCAATGGCCTCTGCGGATCTCTGCGAAGGCGTCAATGCGGCCCTTTCCAGCAGCAGACGTTTCCGCAAAGAAGCTCTTTGCTATCAGTGTGCGCTTCGTATGTCCATGCTCTTCAACTACCCCCCACCTCGCACGTTGGGCCAGGTGCAGCCGACCTCGACAGAGGCAAGAACGGCATCGCTGTGTCCCATCTTGGATGACGAGCACCACCCTCTCTTCACCATCGTCCACGAGACCACAGAGAGCGCGCAGCGGTATTTCGCAGGGGCGCTGTCGCCTGCCACTGCAACAGGAGCACACGGCGATGCATTCCACGCAGCCATGGGTGATGGCGACGCACAGGGAGACCGTGTCACGAAGGGATCCACCGCCTATGGCATGCTGGCCGGCGACGCCGCTCCAAAACACGCCGTCTCGTGGCTTTGCATCGCCTGCATGGGACTCTACCAATTCATCGACCTCATTCACGCTCCACTGGCGGCGGCCGAGGTGCGTGCGAGTCCGTACTTCGACTCCGCCGCGATCACCATCAATGTCAACGTGAATCGGAGTTTCACCTTTACCTGGCTGGCCGTGGCGACGCGTTACTTTGACGTCAAAGGCACGGGCGTCGACTGCCCATCCGCAACGTCGATCGTGAAGGAGGAGCTGAGCAACTTCAAGGACTTCTACATGAGCGACCTGCGGGCGCGCATTTTGCCGTATCTTCTGCACCGCCATAGCGATGTTGTCGCCTCCGCGACGGCTCCCTCCTCCATCCTGCGCAGCACCACGCTGCCTGGCATTTCCGTGTACGCGAATGCGGTCAACAAAGCTCTCGCAGTCAAATCCGCGGCGACACAAACGGCAGAGGCGTGCGGCGACGGGCAGGGGGTGAAAAGGGCGCGCGTCGAAGGCAGCGACGGCACCACCGAGGGGAGATCCGTTGCGCATGCGACGGCGGCGGACTGCGCCACGAGCAACGCGGCTGCCGTGCGCCCTCCTCCTCTTCGCGCCATGCAGGCTTTCCGCTACAGCGGCAGCAGCGAGAGTCTTGTCGGCGAGGTTTTTTGCCGGCACCACGCCACGGAGGGCCTCATCACGGAGGGGTACCTTCCCGCTGCCTACTGCGGCAATCGCTCGACCGAAGTGCTGCCCTACAGCGTCATCTACGACTACGCCATTCCCTACCTGGTAAGGGAAGGTTGGCTCCCTTCGCCCTCCACGGCGGGCGGTGCGAACCCTGATGGCCGCACTGGCGCTTCACCGGAGGAGCGTCGTGCCGCCGCCACCGTTTCCTGCCAGCTGCAACACACGAACATCTTTCTCATGGGCAACTACCGCAAGATGATGCGGAACATGTCGCAGTCACCGTGGTTCCTCGACGGGCAACGGATTGGCTCCTACTCGCTGCAAGAGGTGGTGGCAAATCCACTTCTGCCCTTCTTCTTTCCCGATCTGCCAGCGGCGCCGTCGGAGGCGCAGCGGGAGAGCGGCCACGGCAGTGCCGCTGCGGCGTTGGTAGACACGAAGGACGTGGGAGAGCCTGCCACCGCAGCACCCAAGGTAGAGCGCGGTGCACATGCCGCACGATGGCAGTCGGTAGCTCCATCCGTGGCGTCGTCCACCTTAGTCTTTGGCTACAACCGCTACAAGTTTCACAGCGCTGGTCGCGAGGACGTGGACGTGCGCATGCTCGGTGATGGCCGCCCGTTTGTCTTGGAGCTCATCTCTCCCATCCGTGAGCACTTCACGGACGACGATCTACGCCGGCTCGAGACGGCCATCAACGACAGCTATATCGGTAGTGTCGAGGTGAGCCACCTGCGCCGCACAGACGCGGAGGTCACGGTCCGTCTGGCGCGGCACTCGGAGAGCAAGGTGAAGCGCTACCGGTGTGTGGTTTGGTCCAGTCGTGCCATTGAAGATTTTGCGACGGACGCGCAGGTGCAGGCGATCCATGAGATGAAGGACTTGACAATTGCACAGAAGACACCGCTGCGTGTGTTGCATCGCCGCTCCTTGCACCCCCGCCCACGGCTGATTCACTCCATGAAACTGACCCCTCTCAACCCACACTGGTTCTTGCTCGACCTCGAGACGCAGGCGGGGACGTATGTGAAAGAGTTTGTGCACGGAGACATGGGCCGCACCACGCCGCACCTTGGCATGCTGCTCCATGCGCGGACCGACATAATCCAACTGGATGTTGTGGGCATGGTGATGCACGACCTGGATGTCGGGTGAGGGCGATGGCGCGCTGTGAGCCTTTTTGTTTTGCAATTGTTTATTTCTTCTCTTCGATCGGTGCTGGGCCGGTGAAGCCGTGAAGGAAACTGAGCAAGAATGTGTTAACTGCCGCTGTAGTTAGCTTTGCAGGTGAGAAGGAAGCTGTTCTCCAGGTGTGCAACACCTCTCGACGCAAGAGGCAACCGTTGGGCTGCCTTAAATTGTTTTGCACGTATAACATGGCGGAGGCAAAAAGAGGATAAGGCCCTTCACCATTCCTAATGCGCAATAAAAAGAAGAGAAAAGTACACCCGCTTGCTTGTTTCGCGATATTCAGAGGTTGAAGGTGTGTATGTGTGTGTGCTCATCATTTCGAGCGAGACACCTCCATTAGAGGAACCAAAACGAATTGTTTCCTCTAAGTATTCGCGCCCTGCACGATCCCGCTCTGCCTCTGCTGAAGAATCGGCTGTGACATCACAAAAGAGGCTGAAGGCTGCATAGAATATACCTGCTGCGTATTCCTCTCTCTTTATCGGCCCCAGGAATGCCATATGTACAACTGCAAAATAGAAACAGTTCTTTTTTTTCTTTGAAACCACAGGACTCTCTTCCATACCCTTCTCTCTCAGGGCCCACCGCACCTCTTGACGTAAAGGGACGGGAAATCAAAAGGAGGCAATCGTAAATGAAACAGGTCTCTTTTTTCACGCCAACATGAACGTCGAGCTCTTACGAAGGCGTGGCGGGGAGCGTGGAGAATCGAAAGGTGACCCGCCCGCGTCGTCGCCCCCTCCCTCTCTTCTGCGCATGAACCTCGGCCGACTGCGGCGCGCAATGATGCACCCGCGCACGAGTGCAGAGAGGATACGTTTGCTGTTTCTTTTTCTCATTGTATTCACCCTTTTACTTTTCATTGTGCTCGCGCTTTTCTACCTGCGCCCGTCTTTCATGTTTGAGGAAAGCGAGTCAGCGGAGGCGTGGCTGCGACGTCACATTGTGTGCCCCACGGACATCCTCATCGGCATACCTCCTCCACGTCGCAAAACGGGTAGCGGGAAAGGAGGAAGCGCGGACACCGTAGAAAACCGTACAACCGCTTTCGCCTACGATGTGAGCCGTCAAAACGGAATCCCTGGCAGCCCGGCCACGCTGGCGGGTCTTGAAGGATTCTGTGCGGCGCGCGTGTCGGCGGTGCCGCGCTGGGCGTCGGGCAGCTGGCGCACGTGGCGGGACGCGGTGCCCTCGGGGGCCACAGGACCCCAACGGAGCGCCATTTTTAACCTTACCATCCAACAGAACTTTCTCGGCAATGCGACCTACACGGCGGTGGGGAGCCCTTTTTGTCTTGCAGGTGGGGCGTTCTACGTGCCGCAGGAGCGCATCAACGCCGGCGGGATGGAGGTGTTCACGGCAGAGCAGCTGACGGTGCTTCCACTGACCGACGCGGTGCTCCACAACGCAGCGATGGCAAGCGCGTCGGCCGGGCTGCACGTGGTGCCGGCCATGGGACTGCTGCTTTCCGGTTTCTGGATCGCCACTCACTTTTTCCATCTCATCACCGACGCTCTGGAGACGCTGTACGGTGCGTTCCACACCATGGAGGACGGTGTGCTCTTGCACATCCCCACGCAGACGGTGATGGTACGCAGTGACGCCACCAACTGGGCGGACCGCCGCGGCGACCGTGCGAGAAAGATCGAGTTCAGCGCCGCCTTGGCCAACAGCTTCGCTTCTCCGCTGCTGAAGGGCGGATCGCCGTACAACACTTCGTTTTCGTTCCGTCCAGACTCGCCGTACTGCGTGGGGCGTGATGGGGAGCGGAAAAACTCCGCTACTCTTGCGGCTGGCAACGCCGCCACCGCGGCAGGTTCTGCGGCTTCTGCGGTGTGCTTCTGCGATGGATTGCTGGTCACCACGCACAACCACCCTTACATGAACGCCAGCATCTACTACGGTATCCAGGACTGGGCAGCGCAAGGATTCGGCGCCCCGCCGTATGTGAAGTCACGTAGCGTGCGCGATATGGACCGCTTGCGACTAGCGCAGTCCCCCTCGTGGGCCGCGCAGTTTTGGCCAGAAGACGCCACCACCACCTCCTTCAGACCCAACGCGACGGCCGCCGTCAGCCTCTATCGACCACGGGTTGTGTTCATTCATCGAACCACACGTCTCATCGCCAACGCGGCGCGCTACGCGGAGCAGATGCGCGCAGCCGGGTTTCGCGTAGCGGAGGTGCACATGGAACAGCTCTCCGCCGCCCAGCAGTACCACCTCGGCCGGTACGCGGATGTGGTGGTGGGGATGCACGGTCTCGGCATTGGGCACGCGCTGTGGATGGAGCGGGAGCCGTACGGGTGCCGCACCGTGATTGAGTTCCGCCCCTGGGTCATCCAGTACATGCCGCTGCAGCCGCTGCGTGTGCTGGGGGAAACCATGCAGTTTCACTTTGTTGCGATTGTACCGACGGACGTCCGCTTTGGTCCTTCTGTCAAAGAGCCTGAGAAGGAGCGTGAGCTTTTGATGTCTGTGAAGCGGATTACCAACGCGTTCAGCTTTCCCAGTTTCACAGACCAGACAGCCTTCTACGATGATGACGAGGTGGGCCGCGTGATTTCGGCGGTGCACCAGCACTTGAGTCAATGCCTGCCAAAATGAGACCATGAACATTTATCCTGTGCGTACGCGTGATTGCCGAGATAGGGAAGGAATAAGGAAATCTTTAATGTGGTGTAAGGGAGACGTAGTGGTTTTGAGACAATCTCCCATTATGTTATCCACTATCCTGTACATGTCAGTGCGGTGTTCAAGAGACAAGAGACCTCGCCCTGCGTGGAGCAATGCCCACAAATATTATACAACGATTTAATGCGGACAAGGAGCCACTTAGTAAGTATGCTTCTCTCCCATTTTTTTCTTCACAACACAACGCTTTGTGCTGCTTTATACGTCGATCACAGCAAAAAAAAAAACCCGAAACAGAAGGCGTGCTGAGCATTCTATGTTTTCAGTTCTACTCACGCGATGCTCTCTGCTTGCACTAGGGCTGCTGCTAGCCTCTTCTCGATTTCTTCTTTGAACTCATCGTTTTTTCGTTCCGTTCTCGTGTCTTTTCAGTCCCTTTCCTTCCCCTTCCTCTCTCTCGACACACCGTCTACGGTCGTTCCGCCAGTTACGTCTGTTGTATTGTCATCTATTTTTTTTTTCTCAAATCTTTTATCGCATTCGTTTCTTCCAGTTTTTGTTTCTCCTTTTGCAAGCGTTCTTTTTTTCACTTCTCTATTCATCTCTTTTTTCTTTCTGAGGAGTTGCAGCGCTTCCGTCGTGCTGACTTCCTCCGCTTTCCGCCGTCAACCCGCGACTTCTGCAGCCGAGGGAGAAGGGGGAGAGAGAGAAGAAAGAGGGAGCAAGCTGAAGAGGAAAAGAACCCCTCCTTTTTTTTTTGCACCTCACATACACTGCAGGAATCCTCTCTCCTCGTGAGCATTCTTTTAACCATTTTCTTTACTTACTTACTTTTCAACTGCCAGCAGCAGCGGGGTCCCATGTCGAAGCTGCCGCAATTGGCCATGATCGGCACCAGCCTGATGGTGGGCCTGACCATGGTGATGGGTATCAACGCCATCAACAGTGCCCCCAGTTTTATGCTGAACTACTACGAGTACCTGGCCGGCAGGGAGGGCGCGAAGCCACGCTCGCCTGTGTTCTGGAAGCAGATTTTGAACTTCTACACCGTCGTCACGATCGTTGCGCAGGCGGTGCACGAGCCAACCAACCTCACCTCCTTCATGTGCCGCTTCTCCCTTCTCTTCCGCCTGGAGGTGAGTTGCGCCCTGATGATTATCGAGCTGCTAGTAATCTTGCTGATGCCCCACACGCACGTCTCGGAGTACAGCGCGATCGCGGCGCTGATGATCGTCGCCTACCTGGGCGGAGCGGCTCGTGCGTACTTTGAGAACACGGGCTACGCCATGTTCGGCCCTTGCCCGCCCGTCATGCTGTCCGGCATGCTTGTCGGCTCCGCCCTCGCCGGCGCGCTGCTCTCCGTCGTGCAGATCGTTCTCCTGGCCAGCATGCCGTCCACCTACAACGCGGGACTCACCCAGTCCCTCATCTACTTCTGCACCGCCATCGGCATCATCTGCATCTCGGGCCTGTTGCTGACCTTGCTGCTCTTCAACCCATTTGCGCGGCGCTACATTGCGGAGTTCCGCTCGCATCGCAGTCCGTGGGCGAACATTTACCGCCACCGCAAGACGGTGAAGACGCTGTCGGGCAAGTCCTCGGCCCAGCCGGGCGCGAGCAAGAGTTACTCCGAGGCTGCCGGAGGTGCCGTGGACGCCGGGGCGCAGCGCTACCTCGACAACTCCTCTTCCTCCTCCGATGCGGAAGACGAGCGGGAGCTCCACGAGGCGGTGCTGGAGAACGGTGACCACCGCTGCGAGGATGTCCTCTTCGACGACCGCGAGTACGCCAACCGCGAAGAGCGTGAGGCCGCTGCGGCAAAGGAGGCGAGGAGAGCGGCGGACGGCAAGCTGACGTGCGCTGACTTGAATGAGCATCGCTCACTCTCCGTGGAGAAGGCTGCGGCCCACGACGAGGGCGAGGTGGACGAAGGTCTGACGACGGCGGAGCTGCTACAGGAGGTGAAGCTATGGCCGGTGATCAAGAAGATCTGGCCCATGATGCTCACCTGCTTCCTGACCTTCGGCATCACTTACCTCATCTACCCCGGCATCATGCTCGCCGTCGACAGTTCGAACGACTGGTACACTACGCTGATCATGACGGTGTACAACTTCGCAGACCTTTTCGGCCGTATCGCCTCCATGTGGAAGCGTCTGTGGCCGCCGCGCAACTCCATTCTCATCGTGGCCATCTCGCGCATTATCTTCGTCCTGCTCATCGTCTTGTGCGCGTTGCACAAAATCCCTTCGAAGGTGCCGCCGTACATCTTCGCTGCGTTGATGGGAGTGTCGAACGGTTTCATTGGCACTCTTTCCATTGTGTACAGCCCGGAGACACCGAGCTTAACGACGGACGGCGAGCGTGCCATGGCGGGTCAGGTGACCGGCGCATGTCTGTTGATCGGCTGTGCGGTCGGCTCTCTAGTCCAACTGGCGTTGGTGCTGCCCTTCAACTAAGATGGATGATCTTATTTTTCTCGGTGCCTGGACAGCAACCGACCAACTTTTTTGATTTCTGACATTTAAAGTGCTTTATTGTTATTATTACTGTTCCATGGAATCAACAGCAGTGGCGAAAAAGGGAAAGAAGCGATTACATAGGTAAAGCCGCAGCGAGCGAGCGAGCGAGAGAGAGGTGTGTGCGAGTGGGGGTAACAACGCTAGTAATATATACAGCAGCGGGCACTGGTGTGCTTGTTGCTATACGTACCATCTCCAGTTCCTTATTTTGTCTCTCTCTGTTTTTTCTTTCTGTGCTCTTGCTAAAGGAGCGTGCAAGACTCTTTTTTTTTTTGGTTTCTTTGGGACAAGTGTTTGATTTCCAAGGGAACGGCACCCAACGTGACATCGACGCCGCGCTCTCGTCATATCCAGCCAAGGAGCCTTTTTGTTTTTCTTTCTTGCTCTTTCATTAAACATCACCTGGAGCGAAAAAGAAGGGGGAAAAAATATATATAATAAGAGGCAGAACAACGCGCATTCTCAGCGGTGTTTCAACAGGAGCTTATTATCCTTCTTTCTAACTTATTATTATTATTATTAATATTATTCCGATTAACGTGAAAGAAGATAGTAGAAAAGAAAACAATGCGGAAGAAGAAAAAATAATGGATGATGCGCAGCACACCTGCAACGCCATTAAACTCAACAGGCAGGGCATCCAAAGAAGACTAGTCTGTTGTGCTTGACAGCAGGGGGTGTTACGCTTCGCAATAACAAAGGCAACAACAACAGTTAAAAAAAAATGTATGATAAGTAAGGGTAAAGCAAAGGTCTCTCCTTTGTAGAAAGAGAACTTCACTTTATTTCTGTCTGTGTGGAAAGGTCTTTGGATAAAAATATCTAAATTGTATTCGCCGCTCTTTTTTTTTTGATAGCTTACAAAGAGAATGGAACGATGAAAAGAGGAAGAATGATACGAGGAGGATGAGGAACAATGGCTCCGACGTTTGCTGATGACGCGATTTCTACCACTACTGCTCTCCCTCGCCTTATCTTTGGGGCTTGCAAGATCAACGTTCTCGCAACTTTTGAGTTTTTTCTTTTCCACCCACCCACCCCCGCGGTTGCCCACCACGACAGGGATCCTTGGGTTTGACCAATTCAATTACCCTTGTTTGCCACTTCGTGCGTAGTGCTACCGAGTAGAAAGAAAAACCCACATCATTTAAGTTTTTCTTTTTAGCTTTCTTTAGGCAGCAGTTTAATCGCAAGTTGATTTTAAGTTTGTTCAGGAGAGTTTTTCGTCAAGGATGGCCTTGATTCCGCGCGGACAGTGGGGGGTGATGGAGCAACACCTCGCCAATAGCCCCTTGCTGCAAGAAGGACCCGTCGCGGTCCGGATCTTTCGCCAGACGGCGGACGGGACAGGTCCCAATGCTATGCCAGGTCGGCATGTGCAGCGGTCGGTTGATGCTTTTCGATGGCACGACCAACACGACCGTGATGTGGAGCAGCTGCGAACTGCCCTTCACGCAGGTGGAGTTTGTGGCCCCGGAGGTTCAGCAGCGCATGGGCGAGCTGTACCAGATCATGAGAAATCAGGGGGGACGATTGCAATCCCTCGAGCAGCAGCAGGGTATGAACGCGAACGCTATCACGTCCGCACTTTCATCCCTGCAGGTGAACACCACCTCAGCCTTGGAAAGGCATGCGTCGGCTGCGGCTTCGGCTGTTTCAGCGTCGCTGGCGTTCAGCGCAGGAAGGGACGCCGATATCGTCACGCAGTTACAGGCTGTGACGTCGCGGCTGGAGTTTGAGCGAAAGTTGGCTCTGCGTGAGCGTGAGAGAGTTGCTCAGGTTGAGCTCCGACTGAGTCGGATGGTGCAGTCGGCGGGCAGGGACTCCCCTGAACTCCTCAGCCTGCGCAGTGAGGTGGCTCGTCTGGCGGAGACGGTGCGGACCTTGCAGGACGAGTTATCCCGTGCTCGGGACGCCGCGGCGGCCGATAGATTGGCGCGCGACGTGGAAGTGGCGCGTCTGAAGGAACAGAGCGTGCACGCGGAGAAGCGCTTCGAGGAGCGCCTGAACGACGTCAAGGAGGCACAGAAACAGTATCCAGATCAGATGGATCGAATTGAGCGCCTCCTCACCACCACCGCGACGGCGGGATCCGACGATGAAGGAGACGGCGCTACGACGCTTCAGTGGAGCAGGGATGTCACCGCGCGCCTGGTCAAGGTGCAGGAGGCTGTGACACAGACAGACCAGAACCTTTCGACCTTAAAAGATCAATATACGAAGTTTGCCTTTCATTTTGGCACAAAGACGTCGATTATCGAACAAGACATGAAGCTGCTCGAAAAACGGGTTCTGAACGACTTTGATGAGATGCGGCAGTTGCTGGCCAAGACTCAACCTGGGAAGACCCATTTGTCGCGTCCTGCAGCTGCTGAGGACGGACTCCACTCGGTGCGGATCACCCCGCCCTCTCCGAAGCACACGACGGCCGACGCGACGGAGAACAGTGATGAAGAAGATGTCTTTGACGTGACGGGCGTGCGTACGTGGCGCAGCGCGCTTGAGGGCCTCACGTGGACTGAGGTAGACATTGCCCTCCGTAAGCTGTTCTTCGATGGGCAGCTTAACGCCCCAACCGCCGAGGCGCAAGGGTGTTACTCCTCTCTTCTGGACTGGGTTCAGAGTGCCCAGCAGGTGCCCAGCCTGTTTGAGTATCAGGCCGGGCAGGGTAATGATCACGTTTCGCGGCTGACGGTGGCGTTGAAGTCGAACGCATTCCCGGAGCTGACGTACGCGAAACTGGCGACGGCCCGGCGGGACAGAGACACCGGCATAGATGCCCTGATGGGTCTCATCAAGACCATTGCGCCCGCGAAGAAGAGCGGCGTGAAAAAGGGGAGGTGCTGCTTTAATTGCGGATCTTCGCAGCATTTGGCAGCCCAGTGCCCGGCTAGGGGACCGCGTTCCTTTTCAGGTTCGCGGAAGGTTGCACGAGCGTACAGCGCAAAACGTTCTACACCGGCCGACACGTCAAAAAACCAGTCCAGGGGGACCAGGTGAACCTTTCTGTTTCGTCCGCCTCCGGTACCCCGCATACCGCTCTATACGACGAACGTATGTCACGGCACCGGCAGCTCAAAAGCCGAGCAGCATGCGGCGGTGGGGAGTCCCCCTCAACCCTCTTCGAGAACGCTGCAGGCGGGAGTACCCGAGCAGTTGCTGCAGAAATCCATTCCCGTGCAGAAGGCCGAGCCGACACCAACCCCACGACCTGCGGGGATCGGCGACCGCGTATACTTCAACGAGCTTGCGCCAAAGAATCCTACGCTGGTGATGCTCGAGGAGCGAGCAAACGAAGTAGCGCACCGCCGATTGGAAAAGAGCACCTGGGAGCAGCGGGCGTCGATCTGGCGAATGTTCGAGGAGTTTTGCGACAAGATGGGACTCCCCGCTGTGTCGACCACCATTCCGCTCTTCCTCGAATCCCGTGCTTACAAGGGGTCCACCAAGGTGCAGTATGGAGTGACGTTGAGGACGATGCTGGATCCGACGGTGACCGCCTTAGACCAATACCTCCAGGGCATGCGGAAGGTGGCGGCGACGGAAGGTGTCAGGCACGTGGTGCCCTTGACACTCGAAGACCTCGGACGGGTCATTGCGGAGACGCCAGCGTGGCGCGACAAGGTTGTGTGGCGGCTGGCATGGATCACGGCGAGTCGCTGGGCGGAGATCGCCGGGCTCACGACGGACAATCTGCTGGTGCAACCCCATGGCAACATCATACTGGACTAGGCGGCGGTCCCCAAGGCTTCCAAGAGCGACCCCTACCGGTTCAGCCGGTATGTGTGGATCAAAGGACAGGATGCTTTCGATCTCCTGTTGTTGAAGACCCGATTGGGCCCAGGGGAGCCGCTGACGACTATCAGTACGAGTCAGGCCGCCCTAAAGTTGAAGTCACTGGGAAAGGGCTACACTGCGCACTCCATCAAGGGAGGGGCGGTGAAACACGCCATGCGTGTGTCGGGATACACGTGGAGTCCCCCCCCTCCCCCGATGTTGATCATGCAGGCTGAAGCACGGGACACTTGGTACGGGTTGACGGTCTTTCGCGAGCGGCTGCCACGTACTTTGCGCATTTTGATCGACAACACATCGGTGCTGTCTTCCATGCGTAAGGGAACGACGAAGGCGGAAGCGATGGCGTTTGAGTTGGTGCGTGTGCGCGATTTGTTGGATGCTTATCGGGTGTCAGCTACATTTCGGTGAGACCAGCTTTTCTTGTGCGCTCCGCTCTTTACGTGTGCGTGTCCCTGTGCGTGTGTGCACTCACGAGCCCTATACATCTCCTGATCGGTACTGCATTTATATATATATGGTTTCTCTACGAATATTTCCACTACTATCTCACAGTCTTCCCCACGTAGGCAAGCCGTTGACATTGTTCGCTGTTTGCGCTCCTTTATGCTCGACCGAAGAAGATAGAGGTGCGGCTCCCACAAATCGAACAGCGGTATGTCGTACGGGATGCCACGCTGATGGAGCAGAAAGGAACATTGTTGAATTGACAGAAAGCGCTTTTCCCGTGCTTCCATTGTGGTACTTGATGCTGTGGGGAAGCCTTCGTTAGAACACAAGGAGGACTTTGGCGCGTGTGGCAATGTATGTCGTCTTCCACCATTATCATTCGTCTCTCCCCCTTCCCGTCTTCAATCTGAAATTGCCCACCATTCTTCCCCAAATAATAATCGTAATAACACGCATCCATCTGCTGCAAAGACTGTAAGGTGTATATACGTCTCACAGCGGTGCCATCTCGTCTGCGGGCTGCTACGTTCAGCTTCTCCTCTCCCTTCTTCCCTACAAGTATCCTCTCCGGCGGCTTCTCTGCACTGTTGTTTCTTTCCACACCCTGCGCAGCACCACCATGACGTTCCTTTCGTTTCACGGTTTTAGCGACTTCTTCGTCTTCGTGGCGAGCGTGCTAATGGGCATCAGCTTGATTATGGGTCCGAATACGGTGAACTCGGCCCCTAGCTTCATGCTGAACTACTTCCAGTACATCTACCAGGACGAGAACGCCGTTTCGACCCATTCATATTTTTGGGCCAACGTGCTGACCTTCTACGGCGTAGTGACACAGATCACGCAGATGCTGTTGGAGCCGACCAACCTGACTCGCTTCTTCCAGCGCTTCTCCCTCCTCTTCCGTCTTGAGGCGGCGACGATGCTGATGTTGGTGGAGCTGCTGATGGTGGTGATCATGCCGCACACGTGCCGCTCCGAGAGCGGTGCCATGGCTGGCCTAATGCTTGCCGCCTTTATTGGCGGTGTGGGCCGCGCCTACTTTGAGAACACGTGCTACGCCCTGTATGGCCCCTTCCCGCCCAAGTACCTGGCCGGTGTCATGATCGGCGTGCCCTTATCCGGTGTGATTGTGTCAGTCCTGCAGATCATCCTGCTGGCGGCGATGAACGACTCCTACAACTCCATTCTGACAGAGTCCATTATCTACTTCGCCGTCTCGCTGGGCATCATCTTCGTGGCGGGTCTGTGCGTCGTGCTGCTGCTCTTCAACTCGTTTGCCCGACGCTACGTCGCGGAGTTCCGCTCCGAGCGCAGCGTGTGGGCGAACATTTACACCAACGTCAACGAGGAGCCGCAGGTGCTGGAGGCGATCCACGCGGCCGACCGCACCCTTGCCGACCGCTTGGAGGACTCTAGTAAGTCCACCGGTGGTGCTGCGGCGGAGGGCGTCAACAACGAACCGATGTCCGGCGCGGCGCAGCTGGACAGCGCGCTGGCGAACAAGGAGAAGAAGCTGGAGGGCGACTTGGACAGCGAGGAGGGTGAGTCGGCGGAGCTGCAGGCGGTGCCGAACATCACCTCCGCAGAGTTTCTGCAGGAGGTGCGGCTGTGGCCCATCGTGAAGAAGATCTGGCCGATGATGGTGGCCTGCTGGATGACCTTCATGGTGACTTGCCTCATCTTTCCCGGTGTGCTGATCGTCGTCGACGCGACGGACAACTGGTACACGACCCTCGTCGTAGCAATCTACAACTTCGGCGACGTCTTCGGCCGTCTGCTGTCCGTGTGGAAGCGTCTGTGGCCGCCGCGCAGCGCCGTCTTCGTTGCCTCTCTGGTGCGCATCATCTTCATTCCACTGCTGCTGCTGTGCGCCAAGCACGTGATTACTTCGCACGCTGCCGCGTTCGTGCTCAGTGCGTTGGTGGGTGTCTCGACCGGTTTCATTGGCACGCTGTCGATGGTGTACAGTGCAGAGACGCCCGCACTGTCAAGCGATGCGGAGCGCGCTAGCGCTGGTCAGCTGACCGGCGTGTGCATACTGGTAGGCTGCTCCTTCGGCTCTCTGCTTCAGCTGGCCGTCGTCCTAGGTCTGTAAAGGAGAAATGCACCTACAGGAGGCAGGTATCCCGCAATGAGCAGAGACAGCAGCAGCGGAGCTTCCACGGCTAGGGATTGACGAAGCAAAGCGTTGAGTAGCTGCGTCAAGAGTTGATTTAACGCACCCCCACTCCTATTCCACGACGCCGTCTTCCGTTGCTGTCCTCGCGCTTTTTTCTTGTGGTGTGCTTCCACGATTTACGTTGACTCCTGAAGGCCAGCAAACGAAGATGTGAGAGGAGTGGTGAGTGTACGTTACACCATGCGCCTGCGCGGTGTTATCAATCGTTATGGCTGTCCTCTCCTTAACAGCTCTGGCCGGGCTTCTTTTCACATTAAGTTCTTCTCTTACCTTTTTGTTTTCTGTTTGACTTACCCTCATAACTCTTCTTGTATTTTTCTACTATCCGTCTTCTAACGTGCGGGTACTTGTTTCTCTTATTTGGTGAGTGTTTTTGTTAAGTTACTTGCTTTCTTTGTCATTACAAGCATGTTGACACACACATATTTATTGATGTTTGGGTTCGAAAAATCCTTTATAAATTAATTTCGTATGCTGGTGTATTGCTTTTCCTGACTTGCAATCTACTACTACAATTTTGATCAGTGGGGGGCGAGTGACATACATTAAAGGCGTTTTCATAGTGATTCGCCTCTGTACTTCCGCCCTTCTTTAAAAGAACTATGCATCTCTGCGAGGCGCACACGCAATGACGTGTCTTCTCGTGTAAGCGGGTGGCATCGGTTTTATTTGTGTGTGTGTGCCTCCCACTCTTCTTGCTGTTCCTCCCTGTTTCCTTTTTTCGTGTATTCTTCGCCTCTACCGCTGCTTTCGTATTCAACCTCTCTTAACCTATTTTTGTTGACCCTTTAATAAGCGAGTTGAGAGAGCGCGGTGGGGTGGGAGGAAGCGGGGAAGAAGTGCCGAAGCCTTCTATTACTTTTGAAAATACCACACACGGCGGAAGCGAACTCGCATAGATTTGGGCGATCGCGTCTCCTTCTGTGTGAAGGTGTCCACGCGACACGGGCTTGAATGCGCACTCACAAGAAAGACAACAGCAGGAACCGAAATCAACCAAAATGAGGAGACCTCTGTTACGGGGCCCAACGTGTAAACCAGCAAGCAGGAAAAGAAAGAGAGCGTGATCGGACGCTTTGCTGGACTAGTGTTTCTTTGTTTCTCTGTTTAATACTTTTTTATCGTTTTCCAAGTTAGTGTCATCAGTGAGTGTCTCATTGTAGCTGCTAATGGGCAAAGATGGTGTCACGAGCGTGCCAGGTGGAACCTTCGTTCTAATTCTTTTTTCCTTTACAAGGAGGCTAAATGTGATGGGGCGGCGCAATACATAATGAAAGCGAAGAGAGCAGCACTGCGAGGTGCGACGACGAGCATAGCGTGGGAGGACTGACGGCACTCAAGGAAATCGTATTTGTGGCGACCACGAAGGAGGCCACAAGAGGGCCAGCCTGTTAGCTGCCGTGTCATGCGGTGCGAGGACACTGTCGGAGAGCGTGCTTTCCGCCGCCCCACGCCCGACCCGATCGTTGGTGCTGTGAGTATGGAAGGACGGAGCGCGTGCTTCGTGTCCCGCCTGTTTGTGCGGGCTGAGCTCGCCGGTCTCTTCGACGCAAACCACTTTTCTTTATCCTGCTCAACGACTCTTTCTTTTCGTCCGTGACGCCCATCGTCACCGCATTCCTTTTTTGCACCGACCAACATGGTCGCAGTGCGCGTGCTTGCGTGCAGAGTTGTGGTGATCCGTACACGAGAACGATTATTTATCCCCGCCGCACACGCGTATCCACATCTATATATCTATCTATCTCTGTATCTATGTTTTAATGTGCGTCAGAAATAGCAGCATTTGACGGCCACTCACCGCTTTTCGAGTTGATGCACTCCGCCTCTCCTCTCCTTTTTATTTGAAAGAGGAGTTGTGCTTTGACGTGCGCACGCACATACCCATCCACCCACGCGGAGCTCACCACAACAAAAGGAACTAAAAGACGTCCACTGCGTTTTCTTCTGTGCGGCATCGCTGGTTTGTAACGGAAGGAGAGACGCCTTTTGCGCTTCTGCCTTTCCAAGGACTACTGATTGGCCAAGGCGCACCGTGCACGGACTTCCTTAACTTCAAATACCGTTTCAGTCATCGCCCCTGTGGGTCCTAATAGTAGTGTTTTATTGCTCGTACCCAGTTGGAGCTGTTGGCGGCACCTTAGCGTGTGTGTGCGGTGCTGCTAGAAGAAAACGTTAATATAAATAACAGCGGCAGCAGTAAGCAGAGGCGGAAGCGATTCCACGATGCGGTGGTGCGGCGGTGGCACTCCGCACGTCCTTAATCCATTTCAACGAGTCCCTCGTCGTACGCTAAATCCTTCTCGTACATCGCTGTCTCTGCCACTACCACGTGCAAACCAGTCTGCACAGCCACTTGTCGTCCTCGCCTTCTTCTTTTCGCGGAAGCCGTTGTCGCTGCTCTGTGCTGCTTCGTTTCTCAGTAGTCTCCGTCCGTGTGTGTACCGTCGCACATCGGCTTTATTCCACGGAGGTGTGCTTTGGACGCGCGTGGCTTCCACGTGTAATCGGGCCGCATTAACCTCCGCTGTCTTCCCCATCGCACTGCACACGTCGGTGACACGTTATTCGTCTTCCGCCTGTGCTGGCGGCGGCTTCAGCTCCACGCGCGCTAGTCTTGGAAGTGGAGTTTTGCGCCGGCCCACGAAACAAAGCCGCGAAAGTGAAGAGGTTTTGAAAGAGATGGCGCTGAAGGACGACACACCAACGCGTCCGCGACGAGGAAGGCCTGCCGCCGCCGCAGGTAGTGACGGAAAACCAGCGCGAAAGTCAGCCGGCATCACGGTGAAGCGAAGTGCAGCCCGCACCGGACAACGCGGCCGACCGCGGGGGTCGGCGTCGGCCACTCGTACCCACATGGCTGCTGCCGCTGCGGCTACCGACTCGCGTTCACCTGCAACCGCGAAACCAAACTCTGGTCACGATGAGCAGCAGCCCCTTTTCAGCCGACACGATGAAGCCCCCTCCGACAAGGAGAATCACGGCAACAGCAGCGACGGCGACGGTGCGGAGGAGGCGCAGGATGCAGGGATGGACAACGGTCAGTACGAGCTCTCACCAGAGGCCCTCTGCTCCGAAACAAGTGCGCGTCTTCACTACCCTCGCCACGCCGTGCGCTACGTTCTCATGCAGACGAAGGAAGGTGCCACCGTGCCTTTTCTGGCGCGGTACCGACAGGGCGAAACGGGCCGCATGGACGAATCGCAGCTGCGGCAGGTGCTAGACACCGCCAAGGAGGTGAGGGAGGTCCACCGGCGGCGTCAGTTTATGCTGCGCAGTCTGGGGAGCCGGGGGCTGCTCACCCCTGCCCTGCAGGCCGCCCTCGCATCGATGGCGCACGTGAGTCAGCTGGAGGACGCGTGGGAGCCTTATAAGGAGCGCCGCACGAGTCTCGCTTCACGCGGTCGTGCCGAGGGACTGGGCCGCTACGCCGTGGCCCTTTTGCACTACAACCCCGCCGAAGAGGAATGCCGGCAGCTGCTGAGTGATTTGCGCGCCGCGGTCAGCCGCGTGGAGGACGGCGAGCGTCTGCTGACTGCCATCGTCGCAGAGGACGTGCAGCGCGGAGAGGCGGTGCGATGGCGCCTCGGCGATTACTGCCGGCGGACAACGCGGCTGACGTGTGCGGTGGTGCACAAGCCGCGCAAGAAGATCGCGAAGGACATGCAGGAGGAGAGCTTTGAGCACTTGAAGAAGCACTTTGCCTTCTATGACGGAAAGGCGTGGGCGGTTGATCGCATTGCCGCGCATGTCGTGTTGGCCTTACAGAGAGGCGAGACGAAGGGCGTGCTGCAGGTGGAGACGACGCCTGGGCCGAAGAGTCACGGGCTATTCATGCACACAGTGCGCGAGGAGTTTCCTGGTGTGGCTCGTCTGCTGCCTCCGCCAAACGGACAGGCGTCGACAGGGAATAGCAACACGAATAGTGCGGCTTCTCCCGCTGGGTCGTCAGACACGCTGCGGGACGCGGGGTATTGCCGGAGGGTTCTCCTCTCGGGCCTACAGGGTGCATATGAGTCTCTGCTGAAGCAGCTGAACACGGCGGTGCGGCGCGACTTGAAGAAGAGCGCGGAGCAGGAGGCGATCGTCGTCTTTGCGCACAATCTGCATCACATGCTGCTGCAGCGGCCCCTCTCGCACTCGCGCCTCCTCGCCATGGACCCCGGCCACACCCACGGCGTCAAGTGTGTTGTGCTCGACGAACACGGTGCTGTGGAGACCTTCTTCACCTGCACCTTGATGGACGAGGCGAAGATGCGCCAGTACGTGACGCAGGTGGTGGAGGCGCGGAAGGTGAACAAGATCGTGATCGGCAACGGCACCGCCTCTGGGGAGACGTCGGAGTTGGTGGCGGACCTCATTAAGCTGCGCAACTGGAAAGACGTGGAGTTCGCGGTGGTGAGCGAGGCCGGGGCGAGTGTCTACTCCGTCTCCGACATCGCAAAAGAGGAATTTCCCACCCTGAGTGTGATGTACCGTGGTGCCGTTAGCATCGGCCGTCGCGTGCTCGACCCGCTGAGCGAGCTCGTTAAGATTCCTGTGCGCAGCATGGGCATCGGCATGTACCAACACGATGTGAACGAGAAGGAGCTGATGAAGGAGCTGGGCTACGTGCTGGAGTCTTGCGTCGCCAAGGTCGGCATCAACGCGGTGAGTGCGAACCGCTACGTGATGGAGAAGGTCCCGGGCATTCAGAAGAAAATTGTCGATCAGATCGTGCTGGCACGACACGCCAAGAAGCTGCACAGCCGCGACGATCTCCGGCGCGTTCCTGCCATGACGGAGAGCGTCTACGAGCAAATCGCCGGCTTCTTTCGCTTTCCCAACTCCCCCGAGCCGCTCGACAACACAAACATCCACCCCGAGTCATACCTGCTGGTGCGTCGCTTGATGAAGCTGTACGCGACGGGCGAGCTCGCACCGACGGGTGTGCGGGACCGACTCGTAGTAGCAGCGGCACCGGCTCCCTCTGCGACTGCCGGCGACGACAGCAGCGCGGAGGGTGTGAGTGTCGGCGACGTCCACACTCGGCAGGACGTCGCACGTGCGCTGCAGCAGCTGTCACCGGCGCAGCTCGCCGCACTGGCCGCGCAGCGCCTCTCCTGCACCGTAGAGACGCTCGAGTTGGTGCGGCAGGAGCTGCTCCACCCAGGCCTCGATCCCCGCGCGTCTTTGCCGCACGCCGGCTTGTTGCGTCGCGAGGTGTACGACGTGCGCGACCTCCGCGCAGGCGATCGTCTCTCCGGCGTGGTGCAGAGCGTGACGATGTTCGGCGCCTTTGTGGACTGCGGCCTGCACG
Source organism: Leptomonas pyrrhocoris (assembly GCF_001293395.1). Classification (NCBI taxonomy): domain Eukaryota; phylum Euglenozoa; class Kinetoplastea; order Trypanosomatida; family Trypanosomatidae; genus Leptomonas; species Leptomonas pyrrhocoris. Next base: position 224,495 of record NW_015438374.1, read on the forward strand.
ACTCAGTGCTGGTGCGCGGCGACGGCGTGGACACGCTGCAGGTCGGCGCGTATTTGCACAAGCGCATTCGGTTTGACTGCCTCGATCACCTGAAGCGGCCCCGCATGTTCCTGCTGCCGGACCCGGACGCGGTGAAGAAGCTCGATGCTGGTGCCCCGGGTGGGCCGCACCGTCTGCATCTGGAGTCGGAAGACCGGCTGGGCAGCGTAGGGGATAACACCACAAAGTCCGACGTGAATCTGGAGGAGTTCGACGATGATGCGGAGCCCAGCACAGCTGCAGCGAGCGTTGATGATGATGCTGTTGCCGCCTCTTCCTCTCCATCGCTCTCCGCCACCATCCTGCGCGAGCGAAAACGGCGGGCGGCGGCAGAAAGTGGGCCGTCAAAGCCCAGCATCGCCGCTCCGCTGCTGTCAGCTCCCGCGGCGTCTTCCGTCACGCCACGCACGGTCGCCAAGGCGCATCCGACCACGCAGCGAGAAACGCCTCCACTCGGTGCGAATGTGGAGCAGCGAGGGCACAAGCGGCCTCGATCGTCTTCGCCAGAGACACTGCGCACCCAGCCACACCTGAATGTGCAGCAGCAGCACCAGGGGCCGCTGTTCCTTGACCACGTGCCGGTGGCACCCCTGATGATGGCCGTGGCGAAGGGTCGTGCGGCACCGGCGACTAGTGCGATGACTGCGCGTGTGGAGCAGCACCGCATGCCGACACCAACGCCAGCGTCAACGACTGCAAAGCCTGCGGCGGTGCATGGGGAGGCGATCGATGTGGATGCGCAGAGCGAGGCGAATGGGTCGGGCAGCTCCGGCAGCGACATGGTGTTCTCCTTCTAAGGTGAGAGAGATGCGCTCAGTACGTTTCCTTCCCTTTTGCTGTCCCTCCCTTTCGTTTTTTCTTCTGAGCTGCTCTTCGCCGGCTCTCCGGCACGCTCCTGTCACGCGTGCATCGCCTGTGCGAAGACTTTTTATCGCGCTCGGCTTTCCTTCACATTTCTTAAGAGAGGACGACGACGAGAAGAAAAAAAATCCCATTCTGTTTTCTTCGTCGGTATTTAACTGTTTGTCACCGCAGAGACACCTGCCTAACAAAAAACGTCAAATAGAAAGTACTAGTAGTAAGAAGCGTGTTGCCGGTACACATGCGCCGGAGGTTAGGAGCGAATCTTCCGTTCACAAAACACACAGACGTTGACGGGATTTCTCGGATTCCTGCTGGCGTGGTGCCCGGTGGGAGTAGAACGCAGATGGCCAACTTTCGTTTGAAAAGTGAAAGGAAGAAAAAGGAGGCCTCGTATTATACTGCCTTTTCTTTTCCTTTGCTCTTTTTCATGTGAAGAAGTTCGTCGATGTGCTGCAATTTCGTTGACAACTGTATCGTGTGTCTCACCGCACACCAAAACAAAAAAGGCCAACAACTGCGAAAGCAACGGCGCTTTCATTCATTTGTGCTGCTTGAATCATTCTCCTCGTTCTCTTTTTAAATCTTAACCCCTCCCCCCTCCTCCTCCTCACGTTCGATGCACCCTGTCCATTGTATGTGCAACAACGATGCACTTTCCACCTGCGTTACCTGGCTACGTATACGCCTTCACAAACAAAAACGGATCTAGTTTTGCTTCTTCCTTCATCACACTTCTCTCGTTGGCAGCCTTTTCTTTTTTCTTTTTAGCTTTCCGATTCGTACATCAGCATCAGACACTCCTTTGCACTAGCTATCGACTTCCGTCTAGAATTGAAAAGAAGAAAAACTAAACTAAAATCTAGCGCCAATCCCGTTAAAAGTAATTTGAGTTGGCATCGCAAACAAACAATCAAAGAAAAAGCGAAACATCTCTGTCACTACCGGCTACATTTGTTTTTCTCTTCTCCTTTTTTTTCTTTCTTTTGCGTCTTCGAAAAAATTCACGTGTGCAAACACACACATACGTGAAGAGGGATGCATTCTGATCCTATGGATACGCGCGGCGGCCGTGGCGGTGGCCGTGGCGGTGATCGCGGTGGTGACTTCCGCGGCGGGCGTGGTGGTGATCGCGGTGGCGACTTCCGCGGCGGGCGTGGCGGTGATCGCGGTGGCGACTTCCGCGGCGGGCGTGGTGGTGATCGCGGTGGCGACTTCCGCGGCGGGCGTGGCGGTGGGTTCCGCGGTGGTGACTTCCGTGGTGGTGATCGCGGTGGTCGTGGTGGTGGATTCCGCGGTGGACGTGGCGGTGGCGGTGGCTTCGGCAACATGCGCGAGTGCCGTGACCGCGAGGAACACGCGATCACCCTCGCCAAGGAAAACGCGCAGAGCCTGTGCGCGGCGAGTGTGGCGGTGGAGACGAACTGCTTCCCAATTGACGTCTCGAAGGGCAAGTTCCACAACTACGTCACCTCCTTCGAGTTCCTCGAGAACGGAAAGGAGATGGCGGGCGATGGCTGGAAGATCGACTTTCAGCAGGAGCTGCTGCGTGCTATTCGCAAGACGCACACTGAGGGGCCGCCCAGCGCGACCAAGACGGGGCTGGAGGACATGTGTGTGTGCACCGGGCAGGCCATCCTCGCCCCGCGCAAGCTGGCCGTGGAGGACGGCTTCTCCATTGAGTGCAAGCGCAAGGAAAAGGAGGGGCGCAAGACGACAGTGGAGCGGCACTACCGCATCACCATCCGCTACGAGGGCGAGGTGCAGCTGCGGCTGCCGGAGCACACGCAGTGGCTGAACAAGATCCTTGCCTGCGGTTTGGGGGACACCTTCCCGGAGCACATCGGCTCCGACTACGTCGACCTCAAGTCCCGCGTGGAGCGTGGCGACGATTTGGTGACGATGGACGCCGTCTCACCCAACGTGGCGCGCATCGTGCGCCTGGTCGCTGACGGCAAGTCGACGGCGATGGACGTGCTGCAGCTTGACGTGAGCACGAAGGCCTCCACCACGAAGAAGTGCAGCGACGTTATCCAGCAGATCTCGCAGCGCAATCCGCAGAGCGCGAAGCGAGCGGTGAACGAGGTGCTTGTCGGCTCCAAGGTGACGACGATGTACGGTGAGCCGACCTTCTTGAAGGTGAAGAGCGTCGACTTCGACGTGAAGGCCGGCCAGCCGGCGAAGCTGAAGGCGAACCCGAGCGAGACCTTTGTGCAGTATTTCAAGCGCAAGTACGGCGCGACGGTCCACCCTGAGTCGCCCGTCCTGTACTGCCGCTTTGCGGATCGCTCCAAGAACGGCCGTCTCCTCCCTTACCCGGCCGACACGCTGCAGCTCAGCACGCTCAGCACGGAGCAGCTGACGAAGCTGCCGATGCTGTGCTCCGTCTACCCGGATGAGCGCATGAAGCGCGTGAAGGCGGCGCTGCAGCGCATTATGGCGTCCAAGCTGATGCAGACGGTGCTCGAGCAGTACGGTATTCGCATCGAGACGACGGCCATCGCGGCACGGGGTAGGGTGCTGCCGGCGCCGACCATCTACGTTCCAACTGGACCACAGCGCTACAGCACCATCGCGGCGGTCGAGTACACGGGACAGGCCGGCTTCGCGCTGGGCCTGAAGGGACTGCGCCACCCAGATCAGCACAGCGAGTACAGGACGCTGCTGATGGACGATTACTTCAACAGGGGCAACTTGGGGAAGTGGCTGAAGGAGTACAACGTGGCGTTGCCGCAGCCGACGGTGGAGAGGTTCACCGGACCGAAGCAGTTCAACAAGGGCGCACCGGACGTCTTCGCGATGGTGCGTCTGCAGACCAAGGATGCGGATCGCTACAACGACTACAAGCAGCGCTTCGCCCGCGACTCCGTCGTCTCCCAAATGGCGGTGACCGAGTTGACGCGCAACGTCCCGCAGATGATCACGCAGCAGGTCGCCGCCAAGATCGGTCAGCTGTGCTTCGTCTCCGACGTGACGGATGCCGGGAAGGCCTTTGCGAACCGACCCGTGCTGATCGTGAGCGCGGTCGTCGGCTCCGCCATGAACACCCTCGCCGAGAAGCACAAGACGGTGAACGCAAAGCTGTTCACCGTCGCCTTTGTGGCGTTCCTCGCCAACGCTAAGAGCTGGAAGCCGTACTGCCTGCATTACCAGGTGAAGGGCGAGGAGCAGGTGCTCTACGAAGAGAGCGACGCGGCGTCCTCGTCGATGTCGACGGCCTCCCCCGCAGGGCGGCAGCAGAACGCGAACGAGGAGCTCAACAAGAAGTTCCCCGACTTCCTGAAGGAGGTGGTCGCGCACTTCAAGTTGAACGGCAAGAACGGTAAGGGGGCGATGGTGCTGTACCGCGGTGCCATGACAGACGCCGAGGCCGGCTTTGCCTTCAACATGGAGCCGGCGATGGAGCAGGTGCTGCCCAGCTGGGACACAGCCACGCTGGTCGTGCAGCCCCGCTCGCACTTCCGCGAGTTCTGGGACCCTGCCACGTCCTTCCCGAGCGAGAAGGGCAGCGGCAGGGGCGCCCACTGCAACGTACCGCGTGGCTTCGTGACGAACGACTGTCGCATTGTATTTGCCGACGCGGATCCGAACGCGCCGGTGGAGTCCTTCTACCTCAGCGGCGCGAACTGCACGCTGGGACACGCGAGCAACACGTACTACCTCGTGCAAAACCGCTCGCCGGCGATCCCAATGGACCAGCTGCAGCGGCTGACGTACAACATGTGCTTCATGTACCCCAACAAACCCGACGCGCTGCCGCTGCCGCTGCCGATCAAGTGCGCCTACGAGTACGCACGCAAGTTCGGGTCGTTGAAGGCGGTGAAGGAGCTGCCGCCGAAGATGCGCCCTACGATGCACTACCTGTGAGGTGAAGGTGTGGCGTGTGTGCGCAAAGTCGGAGAAAATGAGAGAAAACGGTGAAGATAGAGAGAGAGAGAGAGAGAGAGAGAGGCTCTTTAAGTGGCATCTGCAAAGCGGGGCACACACATATATATGTATTTGCTTCTCTGGCAAATGAAGCACCGATGGAAGGACACTTGGTTGGGTTTGCCGTATCGTCGTACTTTGTGTGTTCTTGCCTAATGCACCGTCACCGCTACAGCAAAAAGCTCTCCCCGACCTTTCTTAGCTTTCTTTCCCTCTCCGTGTTTTCTTTCCTTTTCGTTGTTGTCTTCTCCTTCTTTTCATGCTACCTGCTGACTCCAGCCTGTGTGTAATGTATGCATGTGTGTGTTTGAAGCCATCTTACCAGCTCTCCTTCTCCATCTCCCAGAGAAAACCCGAAGATGAAAGAAGCGGAGCTCGCGCTTCGGCTGTACCAAAGAGAGTGGAAAAAACTAACACACCAACAAGCAGCGTTGTGGAGTCAAGTAGGGGGGTGGCGTTCGTTTTTTTCCTTTAGAAGTTTCCCGCAGAAGGAAATGGAAGCGGGCACACACGCCGTGTAGGATCGACGTGTGTGTGTGTTCTGCCAACACCTTTCTGGCGAAATGATAGAAGACATTGGAGAGCCACTTTTAGCACGGAAGGGTTGCATTTTACCTAACTATCTTCCTTTTTCTTTTTCCCAGATTCTCTACTATTCAAGAAGGAAAAGGCATCAGAAACAGAGCTGTCTTTTTTCCTTCCTTTCTTCTTTTTCTTCTTTTCAAATCTCAGAACTGTGAACCATCGTAGCCGATTTCTCAAAGTTGATGTCAGCGGGTATTCTCCAGCGTTACAGCATGAGCGCAGTGCGGCGCAGAGTGTTTGTTGTGCGTCAAGTCGCATGATCGAAGTGGGGGGGGGTTGTAGACAGCTTCGATGTATTATTGTTCTCTGACGTTCGCTGCGGCCTTTTTTGTTTATTGCTGCTGCTGCTACGCTTCCTCCTTCGTTTGTTTATTCCATCTGGCGGTTCGGGAAGGAAGTTTTGGTGGGACTGCCCGGAGCGCGAAGAGACGATTTTTTGGGTTTGGTTGTTGTGGTTTTCTTCTCTCGCGCGTATCTCCCGGCCGCGTCTGCTGCGTTCGTGATGGACCGCGCTTCGCTTGCTCCTTACACTTCACTTTCTCTATTCAACCCCGCTCTATTCTTTTCCTGTCATATCTATCTATCTGTCTATATGTGTGTATGTATGTGTGTGTGTGTGTGTTCTGTCGAACGACCTCTGCAGAAACACTCGTCGAAGGACGAAAACATCTAGGTTTATTCATACAACATTTATAGTGTGGCGCATTTTTTTTCTTGTTTTGATCTTCTTTTTGCTCCGCGAGCGCTGTCGTAGTGACTTATATATACTTATATATATATATATATCGCCCTACCCCCTTTCTTTCCTTCCTACTGTCATCTGAAGGTTCTTGTTCACCTTCTTTCCCAAGAAAAGAATTAAATCGAAGGCAACGAACCCACAATCAGCAACAAACAGACAACACCGAGTACTCTTATAGCACCTCCGCATCATGGGCTGCACCAAGAGCAAGCCAGCGCGTGGCGACGGGGCCAGCCCGGCGCAGAACCACAACGGGGCAGCGAGGACGCAAGAGGAGAAGGCAGCCGCAAAGCAGGCGCAGAACGAGCAGAAGATGGCGGAGCGGCGCAGCGAGAAGGAGCTGCAGATGGAAGAGCGACGCAGCGAGCGGGAGCGCAACGAGAAGCTGTGGAATAAGAGCAAGGATCCGAGGGGCGGGACCGGCGGTGCCTACCGCGCCCCCCAGCAGAAGGGCAGCGCCTACCTGATGGCCAAGTCGGACAAGGGAGAGGCGAAGGGCGGGTGCGGTGGCAGCTACGGCCACCTGAGCAGCCACAACGGTTCCCAGTACGAGATGAGCGTTGGCGCGCAGACACCGCGTGGCGGCTGCGGCGGGGAGTACCGCCGCCCGGAGAGCAACAACGGCGGCAGCCGCCGTGGCAGCCGCTACGGCAGTCAGTACGGCGGCAACGAGCGGGAGATGAGCGTGGGCGCGCAGACACCGCGTGGCGGCTGTGGCGGTGCCTACCGCAGCAGCAACTACGGTGGCAGTCGCCAGGGCAGCCAGTATGGCGGGTCTCAGCGTGCGATGAGTGTGGGGGACGGGACGCCGCGGGGTGTGTCGGGTGCGACGTACCGCCGCACAGACAATGCCAGCAACAAGGGTGACGCACCGAAAGCCAACGGCACCGCACCGAAAGCCAACGGTACCGCAGTGAAGGCTAACGGAGATAATGCGCAGCCCAACACCTTACGCCGCGTCGCCACGGAGCCGTCGGCCTCTCTGCAGCAGCCGGAGTAGATACATAAGCATATATATAAGAGCAATTCAAAAACAAAACGAATGAAAAGTCTGTCTCTCTCTCTGTGTGTGCGTGTGTGTGGGATCAAATATACATATACACATATGAAATAAAACGGATGCGTACAACTATTTCAGTGTTCTTTTTCTAATTGAAGGTCGTCCAAAATTTCGTTTTCCTATTTTTTTTTTAATTACTTCGACGCTTGTGGTAACTTGGGTTGATGAGGGCTGAGAATCGTTAGCGTTTTATGAACTATAATGCGAGCTGTGGCGGGTGCCGCTTTTGGCGCTGAGCGTCGATCTCCTTCATCAGTTTTTTTCTTCCTGTCTTGCAGGCAGAAATATGCGAAGTGAGGGCAATATATAAAAATTTGAAAAATAAAAGAAAAACGTTCACCGGCAACCTGCGCTTTTTGCACAGCGTCTATTATCACTCATGTGCGCCAGGAAAGGAAAAAAAGAAATGAGAAAGAAGAGAGTAAATCTTTTCCCTTCCTTTTCTCTTTGCGTTCTCTCCTGACAGGTGACTGAAAATAAAGGGGAAAAAACACACAGTCGGAGAGCTGTGGTGAGAGATCTGTTTACCTTGCCGAGAAGTTTTTGCTCCTTTCAACTGGCGGTCTGACTTGGGCCGCCTGGTACGACATCGCTCCGTCTCATGCCAGCGTGCTGTTCAACGTACTTTTCTTCAACAGCTGTCTTAAAAAGAGTTATTATCTTAATTGCAATGCCACCTGAGCATCTACCTAATTTGAAAACGACATTATTTTTACTTGGTGCTTGCTGATGGCTTCTCGTTTTTCTTTTTTCTTTTCTGTGTTCGCGCGTTCGTATTTTTCCCCTTTTCTCATGGTGCAGCTCATGCGCGAATATCTGCTCTCTTGTTCAATGGTGTTTCTTCCTTCTCCATTTTTCTTTTTCTTCTTCTTTCAATGCTAAGCATCCACAATCAAAAAAAAAAAAAATACATTTCCTTCCTCTTTTACTATTTGTACGTCCTACTTTGTTCTCTCCGTTGTTTCTTATTATTATTTGGCTCCTTCTTTCCTTCGCTTTCGACTTTCCTCCTTGAAACACCAAAAATGCTTGTTCAACAACAACAACAACGGGATCCAGACGAGTAAAAAAGAAAATGAATGAAAAATTGAATGAGCGAGGGAATAGAGGGAGTCGAGGGTGTCTTTGGTATAATTACTACTAATATTGGTTTTGCTTATTGCGCGATTTGCGGTTTCCTCCCCCTTCTCTCTCTCTCTCTCCCTCTTTTTCTTGTTTTTGTTTTCTTCTGCTCACCGAACACACACAAAAGGTTCCACACGTGCAGGCGCGACGAACAACGATCTGCCAAGAGTCACTGCCAGCAAATCCCGTGTTCCTCTCTCCGACTCTCGTCGTGGTCCTTCGTTGACAGAATTTGTTCGCCGTCGAGTGCTTTTACTGCCAGTACTGTGGTTTCTTTTTGTTTTCGCCTTTCAGGTGCACTCCACAGCTTCTGTTCTTGTAATTATTATGTACTTTCAAAAAAAGGAAAAATCCTTCCTCCGTTTTATTTCACTTGTGCGTCTTCTCTCCTTTTCATGTTAGCTTACTCATTTTTCCTACTTTTTCCTACTTTTGTATTTGTTTTCTCAAGCTTTCATGTAAGCGCCTCCCCTTTAACCCTGCGTGAGCGTGAGCGTGACGCAGATGTTGAAGGGAGGAAAAAGGACAGAATAAAACGAACTTTTCTTTGTTTTCTTCGCATATCTTTCTCACACATAAATCGTTGTTAAAGTCGTACCCGAACCACATTTGCTTTCCCCTTTTCGCTTCTCCTCTTAAGTGGGTGTTGTCTCTCTCTCTCTCTCTATCTCCATTGATTTTTCTCTCGCTTCGGACGCCTGACTTGTTGTCATGGTTCTCTATCTGCGTGTGTGTTGGTGTATGTATGTGTGTGTGTGTCTGTGTTGGTGTGAACGGCGAGGACGTCGCGAGCAGGTGTGCCATGGACGCAAAAGAAAAACAAAAACTATGCACGTGAGAAAACAGGGCGGCCCAAAGGCGGAACATAACGTTCGTTGATTCGTAAAAGTTCTGGATTCTTCTATGCGTTGGATGCCATCTTGTCTACCAGAAGATCAGTTAAAGATGCGCTTTCACTCAATGATTATCCTCTCTTTTCTGTTCAACTAGTTCAAATCTTGGGGAAAAAAGATAGTGGGTTCTGTGTCTCATCACACGCATGCCAACGACCATTGCTGGCGTGGAGGTGAACCAAACAAATACCTTCAAATATATGTTTTGTACGTAAAGCGCCAAGCAACTTCAACCGTGAACAAGCGAACAGCGTCGCGAGAACGAAGCGAGAGTTGGCTGGACCCGCTGGGCTTACAAGAGATTCGGACGCTTCTGCTCCTCGACGCGATTTCCCCAGGCCGTCGAGTACACACACACACACGAATAAAAAAAAACCAATGTCATTCAACGTATGCTGCGTCACCAAGTCTTCTGTTGAGGTCGTCTTCGGCTATCTCTTTCTCTCCCCTCCCCTCTCTCCCTACCTTTTTTTTTTTAAATCAACGAACGCTTTCAAATAATAAAAATATGTCGCATTCAAACAAACAAACCATTATTATGGCAAATGATTCTCCTCACGCCGGCAGAGTTTAACAGCTTCTTCATCATTTATCATCATTACTGTCGCTTTCCTCTCTTTTTTCTTCGTGTTTTCTACTTTGTTTAACACATTTGTGAAGATTTTTTTTTTGCTCTGTAAAGTCTTCCAGAAGTTTCGACCATCTCTTACCAGCTCCTCGCTCCACCTCGCGCGTAGTCTCCTCTTCAAAAAATAATAAAAAAGGAATTTACCCCTTTAACCCTTTCTTTTCCGTTTCTCTCTCTCACTTCACCCGTCTACAAAAAAAAACCAAAAGAAAAATGTCAGGTGATCTTCAGATTTACTCGTGGGACGAGATCGCGAAGCACAGCACCGAGGATGACTGCTGGGTCGTCATGTACGACAAGGTGCTGGATGTGACGAAGTTCCTGAACGAGCACCCGGGTGGCCTGGACCCGCTGAAGGACATGGCGGCGCAGGACATCACGAGCAGCTTCGAGAGCATCGGCCACACCAGCACGGCACTGGTGAAGAGTAAGACGTTCATCATCGGCCGCACCGACCCCGAGGATACGAAGCGGCGCAAGGCAGCGGCGGCGCAGAGGGCGTCTGCGCCGGCCCCGCGCTGGTCGGACACGAAGCCGGAGGATCTGCGCAAGTACGCCGACGGCGGCGGCATCATCCCGCTGTGGGTGCTCGTTGCCGTTGCGGCGATCATTCTTGCCATCATTGTGTACCTCTTGATGTGACGTGAAAAGAGAAAGCTTTCTTTTATTTGGGCTCGACACACAACGAAACAGAGCAGAGGAACTGTAAGAAGAAGACGAAGGACTACGGATGTCCGTCGCTCTTGACGCTCTTTAAATGCTGTCCCCTTCTTTTTTTTCCCGTTGTTTCTTCATGTTCTCTTGCTCTTTGTTTTCTCCTTTCTTCATCAGCTCAAAATACGGGGAAATGCGGGTGTGAATGATTTTTTTAGTTTGATTTTTTGTTTTGTTTTGTTCTACGCCTCTTAATGCCCGAACAGCACGCAAAAAAGAACCCTCTATCTATCTATCTATCTATATACCTAACACACTTACGAAGATAAAAAGGGAAAAAAATATAAGCTTCTACGCCTACCTGAAATTCGGTTCACGTGCATCGACTTTTTTTTTTTTTTTAAAGTTCCTCTCTGTTTTTGTTCGAGGGAGAAAAGAAAGGGTAAAGGAAATCGGGCATACTCCTCCTTCGTTAACCACACGACACAAACTTTTTGTTTTTAATCAAAAATACAAAAGAAGGGCAACGTCGAGTTCAATGAAATAAACTCTCTTTCTAACGCTTCTTTTTTCTCTCTATTTTTATCACGCCTTTTCCATTATTCACTTATGAGAATTTAATGTTTTTGGGTTGTGTGTTTTGAGTTGTGGCTACCTCGAAAAAACCAGAAAGAAAAAAACTGTGGCAGCTGAGATAGAACGGAAAGCTATTATAAGAAAGAAAGAAAGAAAAAGGCAGACGAAAGCGAACAATCCCCAGCTGTATTCTTTCCTTCCTTTCGACTTCCGGTCAATGTGCTTTTGATGGTTGTACGATTTGGTCTTCTAAACTCAACGTGGTAGCGTCTACGCAAATGTGTGCGAAACAACAACAGAAAAAAACTTATATAATGCGAGAGCGGGAGACGCTCGCCGGTTTATTATTATTATTTCGGTTTTCTTTCTTGGTATTGTTCTCTTCTGAGTCGCCTCACCTTTACTCGGTGTTGCGGCCGACGTTTTGCCTTAAAAAAAAACAAAACAAAACAAAAAAAAGGCGCAGTTTGGATAACCTGCATTGGTGTGCTTTTTCTAATGTTTTCTTTTCCATTTTCGTTCCCTTTTTTTCCATTCCAAGTGTTGTTTCCTTCTTTTTTTTTTTTCTTGTCTTTCCGCTGCCCGCGTTGTTCTCCCCCGAGCCGGTTCTTAGAGGTCACCGCGCCCCCATCCAAAGAACGATCGGGCAAGCAACGGGTGCGAGCGAAGGAGAAACAGAGCGGCGATTTCACGTTGAAGTACCCCTCGTTAGATGGTGTGTTCTTTCCTCCTTCCCCTCGTCGGTGGTTCTTCACTTTCTGAGGTGTGGCTGGCGAAAGACTGTGGGAAAGAAAGAAAAAAAAATACGGAAAGTAAAAGTTGAAGTGCTCGTCGTGTGGACGCCCCCACCCTTTTTCTCTGTTCTTCTTTTTCCTTCAAACAAACAATAAATTGGTGTTGCTGAGGTGGGACGAAATACAACAGCAAAAAGCAAAGGCTTACATCTCTTCCAGCGGGAGATTTCAAAGCGAGTGTGAACCGCCGTGCAAAAGCGGATATTCAGGTCAGGCTAGATGTCATCAAAAAAACAAAAGTAATAATAGAAGCATAATTGGGCAAAGCAACCGTGCGTTGCGTGGACGGCTTCAATAAAAAGAAGAAGCCTTCCGTCGCTTTCGTTGGGTGACTTGTTCGTTATGGCTCCCTCCATTATTGTAGCGCCCTGCATGCCCCACCACAGAGGGGAGATGGAAGAACGGCACCGGCCGTGTTCCTCGTGTCTGCTCGCCACGGATTGCGGGACACTGTGAAGAGCGGGGGGCTGAAATGCGGAGGTGGGGACTCCTCCAAAGAAGAAAGAAACGTATCCGTACCTTAAGTTGAGCGCTGTCTCACTAACACGGAATCGAACTGATTCTGCGGGGATCGTGTAGGAGGTAACAGAGGAGCTGGGGGATTTTTTTTCCTCTTCCATACGGTTGCATCTCACGATTGTTTTTTCAAACTTGGTCCGCGGACCTCGCACACTGCACCTCTCTCCACCCCTCTCCCTCTTTTCTCTTTTCTCTCTTTCTTTTTGTTCTACACTCCGGCGAAAAGTACCCACCTCCCCGTTCTTTAGGGTTTTCCAATAGTGAATAGGCAGACGAAAGGTGGCGGGAAGAAAGGCAGCAGCAGCGGCGGCAGGTATACATACAACTGCGTATTAGTAGAGCATTCACTAAGCAAGCAAACAAGTGGAGAGAGACGGCGTAAACCTGGCTGATCTCCCTGCTTTACTGTTTCTGGGTTTTCCCCCCGCGGCGTGTTCTGCGAAACGAAAGTATTATCTAGTAAAGTCAATTCTCCTCTTTTCTTTTTTCCTTGTTGTGCTGATCCTCCGGTCAAACACTCTGGAGACACCGAGGTTTTTCTTTATCTAAGCGAGGGTTAAAGGAAAAAATAAAGAGAAAGTGTATATTTCTTTCGCGCAACTCTGCGTCTATCACGTTTGACGTGTTGACGCACACAGGCGCGCTTTGCTATCGATTATTATCACACGGCTCAGCCACAACATCGCTTTACACCACCCCAAAGGCAAACAAACAATTCAACCAGCATGTTCCGCACGTCGCTGGCACGATCGTTGCTGCGCCGCGCGACGGCACCCAGCAAGAGAACCACCGTCGCCGCCGCCACCGCCGCGTCGCTCTGCTTTCCGCGCAAGTTTGAAAGCACCATTGCGAAGGGTGGAGAGGAATTGGCGAGCACAGCAACGGACACTCCCGCTGCGAACGCACGCGCCACGGCAGCCACCGCCACGGAGCCGCCGCTGCGCGCCACGCCGGCCGAAAAGGCATCTCCACCCTCCAAGCCTCACGGCATCGACTACGCCAGTCTCTACGCGCACCACCCGGTCGACTACGAGCGGTCGACGACGCAGGCCCCGAACATCCTGCGCTTTCCTGCTGACGTGTCGAACCCGGCCTTCCAGGAGAACATGCGGCGGATGGAGGGCCTCGTCGAGCAGCTGCGGGCGCGTGTGCGCTACGTGCAGGCCGGGGGTGTCATTTCAGCGGAAGAGGCGGCCGCAGCGGGTGTGTCGCTCGACTCCAAAAAGGCAGACGATCTGGTCCGCACGTTGCACCTCAGCCGAGGAAAGATGCTCGCACGGGAGCGGATCGAGAAGCTGGTGGATCCCGGCACGCGCTTCCTTGAGCTCTCACAGCTGGCCGGCTGGGACCTCTACTGGGACGAGAAGAGTAAGTCCTACGAGCGCTGCTACAGCGGCGGCATCGTGACCGGTGTGGGGGTGGTGAGCGGAGTGCGCTGCATGATCGTCGCGAACGACGCCACCGTGAAAGGGGGCACCTACTACCCCATCACCGTCAAGAAGCACCTGCGAGCGCAGAAGATCGCGGAGCAGAACCACCTGCCCTGCATCTACGTCGTCGACAGCGGCGGTGCGAACCTCAGCCGCCAGGACGACGTCTTCCCCGACGAGCAGCACTTCGGCCGCATCTTCTTCAACGAGGCGAGCATGTCGCACAAGAACATCACACAGATTGCGGTGGTGCTGGGCAGCTGCACGGCCGGCGGCGCCTACGTGCCGGCGATGGCGGATGAGGCGATTCTGGTGGCCCGTACCGGGACGATCTTCCTCGGGGGTCCGCCGTTGGTGCTGGCGGCGACCGGTGAGGTGGTTACCCCGGAGGACCTCGGCGGCGCGGACGTGCACTGCCGCGTCAGCGGTGTAGCGGACCACTACGCGACGGATGACCTGCACGCCCTCTACGTCGCCCGCCGCTGCGTGGCGAACCTGAACCTGCGGCGCTGGAATGAGCGGCGCAACCCGACCGACGTGAAGCCGGTTGCCCCGCTGTACGACCCGAAGGAGCTGGGTGGCTTTATTCCGGATATGCTGGCCGCCGTCGTGAAGAGCTTCGACGTGCGTGCCGTTATCGCCCGCATCGTGGATGGCAGCCACTTCGACGAGTTCAAGGCCCTATACGGCACCACGCTGGTCTGCGGCTTCGCACACGTGGAGGGGATGGAGGTGGGCATCGTCGCAAACAACGGCATCCTCTACTCGGAGTCCGCGCTGAAGGGGGCTCACTTTATTCGACTGTGCTGCCAGCGCAACGTCCCGCTTCTCTTTCTGCAGAACATCACGGGCTTTATGGTGGGGAAGAAGTACGAGGAGGGCGGCATCGCGCGGAACGGCGCTCGCCTGGTCACTGCTGTGGCGACGGCAACCGTGGCGAAGATCACGGTGCTGATCGGTGGCAGCTACGGCGCCGGCAACTACGGCATGTGCGGACGCGCCTTCGAGCCGCGGTTTCTCTTTATGTGGCCGAACGCACGGGTGAGCGTGATGGGCGGCAACCAGGCCGCTACCGTGCTCGCCCTCACGGACCGCCGTCTGAAGAACGCGTCGGCGGCGGAGGTGCAGGCTTTCAAGGACACGGTGAAGGAGAAGTACGACAGGGAGGGCTCGTGCTACTACAGCACGGCGCGCCTGTGGGACGACGGGGTGATTGCGCCGGAGGACACGCGTACGGTGGTGGCCGAGGCGCTGCGTGCGACACGGCTGGTGCCAACCACGAACACGGAGCAGTAACGAAGTGATGAAAAAAGAAAAAGAAAAACAAGACCGCGCGTGACGCTGCGCGTGCGTCGGTGCGTGAAAGGCTGAGAGGCAGAGGGGAAAGGGGACTAGTAAGCTCTGCAGCACTTGCCGTGCAGTGTGGGTCCATGCTTTCTGATCGGTGTCTTTTCCTCCGTTTTCCGCCGTTACACGCTCGTCAAGCGATGCTTCATGAACGACTCGATCTATCTCTCTATATAGAAGAAAAAAAGAAAAGAAATACCTGCTCTCGTAGTAGCGATGAAGAAGATGACGTAAGCTTCACGTCTCCTGAGGTGATTTCCACCTATCTCCTTGGCCAGCGCCACCTATGAAGGCGACCGGGGAAAGCCACCTGTCAATCGGCATTACCCATGTATATATATGTATATATATATATGTCAAAGCAACTGGAATGCAAGGAGCGGCATTATCACTTTACGTAGCCTATGTGCTGACTCACCTTGACGTACGTAAATGGTGTGCATTGGCGCGTTCTCACCAACGTGCGGAGCGCACCGTACGGCACCTTCATTGGGACTTCCTCTGCTCCAACCGCGCTGTTCCCCTTTCCTTGGAAAAAAAACTTTTCTCCTCTTGTCTTCGTTCTGTTGCTGGAGTAGTGAAGCGCCACAGTGGTTTTTCTTTTTGAAATCTCTACTTAGAAAAGGAGAGCTTACAGAGGAAGAGACACGTCCGTTTCTTCTGGTGCTTTACACCTCTCTTCTACTTCGAGCCGCAGCGCGTTGCTGCGTGAGCGACTCCGCCGTAGGACCGAAGGACGTACACGCACGCACACACATCTGCAAAAATACCTTAATTGAAGACGCACACGAGCCTCCATGTCGTCGACTCTTGGCATGTTCGCCGCCAAGCATATCGCCTCTCCGAGTGGGTTTGTGCAGTGCAGCGTGCACAACGTGCGCCGTAAAGCGGACTGCTGCGAAATGAAGCCTGTCATGAACGCCGATATGGAGGTGATCGACTATGTCTGCGTGTGCAAGCCGGCCTTTGCGTGCAAGTCTGCCAGCGAGCGCAACAACAACTTCAATATTAATGCTGCCAAAGGGGTAGCTGATGAACAGCGAAGCGGCAGCGGCGCGCCAGTCGTGATTGACGCGAGCAGCACGCACATGACCGCTGGCCAACAGCACCGCGGACACACGGGAACGTCGATCAGCGCTGGTGCCGGCGGCGGCAACGGTGGCGGCGGTGATGGCGACAGTGCTGACGTCGCGACGCTCTTTGCTGTGTCATTCTACGGCGGGAGCTCCACCGCACCGGCAACCACCGCTCCCACCACGACCGCGGCTGACACGGGGAGCGAAAAGCGACGTGATGGCGAAGGCGATCACGACAGCGACGTCGATGCTCACAGCGACGTAGACAGCGATGCCTCGGCGGACAGCATGCAGCTCACCTTTCCTGCTCCCCCACACGCCGCCGACACCACCGCGGCTGGTGCGGTGAGCGGGGCTGGCGGTCCACAACCGGCCGCCCACCGCGCACGTCCACGTTACTACGATCCGGCGCAGAACGCGGGCGGCGGTGGCGGCAACGGTGGCGGCCACTCTCACCTGCAGCCGAGAAAGGTCTGCTGGAACTGCGGGATGCCGGGGCATGAAAAACCCGCCTGCCCCAACACGCTCTGCCGCACCTGTCACCAAAAGCGCGGACCGTACGGTACCCCGCACCGCTGCGCGCCGGTCTTCGAGCCCTCACCTTTTATTGTGCCGCCGACGCCGAGTGCGTGGAGGGCAGAGACGTCGCGGCCGTGCGTGCCCGGCGAGCCGGAAGGCATGTCCGCCGTTCGCTGCGTCGCGTGCGGCAAGAATGGGCACTTCGATTGCTCTCTGGTGGTCAGCAACGCTGGCGCCACGTCGTCATCGTCGTCGCTGCCGGCCGATGCGGTGCCCCTCACTACGCCCTTCACCTGCTGCTTTTGCGGCGTGCGGGGCCACACGGTGTTTGAGTGCCGCCAGCGTGACCGCGTGCATCCCGATCACTTTGAGCGACGCCATCAGCTGGTTGCGGAGAGCAAAGCGACCGGCGGCGGTGGTGGTGGAGGCGGCGGAGGCAGTTATAGCGGTGACAGTAATTGGGGACAGCAGCCGCAGCAGCAGCAGCAGCCAACGCGGTCATACGGCGGCCCTTTTGGGTCTACGTCATCTGGCAACACCCGCTACGACAGCTACAACAATAGCAGCAGCAGCGGCGGCGGCGGTGGCGGTGGGCATCGTCGTGACCGCACCTGGAGGGACGATGATGGCGGTCACCGCGGCGGCTATCACCATCACAATGGCGACAGCAACAACGACGGAGACCGGCCGCGGCGCCGCTACGAGGGACCCCCTCTGCAGCGACGCGAGGATACTCCCTACTCGACGACCTCCTCACGCCACTACACGCCTACCGGCAACAACAACGGCGGCAATCGTTTCCGCAGTCCGCCGCCGCCGTCGTCGTCGTACCAGCAGCGAGATCGCTCGTCATTGTACAGCGGACAGAGCCGCGACCGTCGCGAGGGCGGTGACGAGCCAGAAGGCCGACGCTACAACGACCGCTATGCTGCTCGTGGCAATAACAGCAATACTAGCGGTGCTGGTGACCATCATTATGGCCGTCACGACTCACGCAGCGGCGGACACCGACCGTACGGTGGACTCCATGAAGACCGACAAGACAGCCGCCGACGCGAAGAGCGCAGCGGTGGCCACGGCAGGCGTCGAGCAAAGAACCGTGACTACGACAGCAGCGATGATTTGTTTTAACTTGGTGATCATAAAAGTTGGATTTCTTTTTTAAAGTATTCGCGACGACGAGAAGGCCGAGATCTTTTTGGTGTTCTCGCCCGCCGGCGAAAGGAAAAGAAAAAAAAGGTAAGTGACGGAAACGGTAAAGGCGATAGAACGTGGACGCGGCACCATGAGGCGCAACGCAGACAAAGGTGACGTACCGCAGTTGTGTCGATCTTACTATTATGATGATGGTTATGAATGTACTCATGAAGAGGAAAACGACAGCAGAGCAACAAGCATTACGTATCGGTTTCCTCGGCGTTGATGTTCAGCAGCAGCAGCAGCAGCAGCAGCAAAAGCAGCAAAAGAAGGAATAGACACTTCCAAATCGTGTGTGACGACACCTGAACGATGTATTCGATTGCGTTATAAGTATTATCATTTCTATTGATACTGCGGCAGTAGCTCAGCAACGCCTGTGGTTTTTGGTTCCGCTGCGTGTGCGGGTATTGCAGCGCAAACGCGTGTGCGTGTGTGCGCACACGCATAAAAACGGCTAGCTGCACAATTTTTTTTCTTCCTTATTCTCCTTTGCCTCGCTCAGCCTTCCCTCTCTTGGACGTATTCCTTCGGATTGCTGCACTCAGGGGTGTGTGTGGAATACCCACGCATGCGTTTATCTTCCCCGCTTTTCCCTCTCCCCTCTCCACTTCTCCTTCTTCAACCCGAAAGCGTCCACGCGTATTCCCTTGATGTTATTTATCACTGCGAATTGCCATCTTTCTCCAGAAAATCACGAGCACAACAGCACCAAAAACAAAAAAAGAAAACTGAAGAAAACTAAAATAAAAATAATTTCTAAAACACACTTGTTTCCTGCACATTCCCCCCCTCTCCTGTCTCTCTCTCTCTCGAACGCGCGTCAGATCTTTTCGCCAGATCGTACAGTCGCACACTCGTCAAACGAAAGCGAAGCCACTATCCATCAAATACGACCAAAAGAAAAGAAAAAATATAGCGGAGCCAACGACTATAGCTCCCAACTATTTTGTCTTGTCTACATTTTGTTAAGATCGTGAAATCACTTTGTGCTTTTTCCTATCTTCCTCAACAAATCGGTGAAAAAAGAAATATATTAAAGAAAAAAATCGTGTTAGAACAGCAGCACATTCCTTTTTTTTTCTCTTTCCTTGTTGCGGCTCCTCTCGGTGGGATTTGCGGCGAAAAGAGTGGTCTCATCTCGTCTCGCACGTTCTTGTCCTCCGACAGTGTAGAAAGTGGCCTCTCTTCTCTTCTCTTCCTTTTTTTCTTTTTCTTTTTCATCTCTCGTGTGTTTCTTTCTGCCTCTTCCTTTTGGCCTGCTTTCTCTTCTGCTAGCTTTCCCCCCTCCTTCTTTCTGGAGCTCTGTCCCCCTCGTTTCTTTTGTTTGTGTTGTGATTGGTTGTGTGTGTGTGTGTCTCTCTCTCCAATTTATTATCATTATTATTATTGAAAGTGCTTCTCCTTCCCCCACCCCCTCCTTCCTCTTCCTCTTGCTTTTCTCTCTCGTTCCGTGTACGTAACAGAGGCTTGGACATGAAACACGGCTCCTTTGCTTTTCGTTGACGCCCAAAGGCAATCGTTATTATCATTTCATTTTTTTTTCTTCTTTCCCCTGTTGTTTATCTTTCCTTCTCGCGATCTTTCGGACATTAAAATTCCTTTTTCCCTTTTCTCTCCTTTTATTTTTTGATACGTTTCTTGTTTGTGGATTGTTTTTGATTTTGCTCTCCCTTCCAATTGCACGCTCCGCTTTTCTTTCTTGACACATTTTTTTTTTGCCCTGTTGTTTGTCTTAACCTTCCCTTTTGTTTTTGTCTTTGTTTGTCCACGTTTGGTGTCGCAATCGATAGGCTAAATCTCTTCTGACGATCATTATTATTATTATCTAGTATTATCTATTACTACTATTGCTGCCCTCTCTCATACCTAGAGAGTGTGTGTGAGCGCGCGTACCGGGCTTTCTTTCTCTCCTTATCAAAAAAAAAAGGAAAGAAGAACACGAGAGAGAGAGAGGAAGAGAACGCCGCTCCGTAGATTAAAGTACATACACATACGCCACGTATCCCTAACAGTAACAAAAAGCCGTAAAAGAGAAAAACTGTTTTTGTTGTTGTTCCAGACGGTTTCTCTTGTTTGTCTTGACTATTCTTCCCTATTGTTTTCTCGGTGTTTTGGTTTAACGTTTTTCTTTGCTGTGCGTGTGTGTGTTATTTGTTCTCCGCGTTGCTTGTTTTTCTCTGTCCCTCCCTCTTAACGGCCATCACTCACTCACCCACTCACACCAGGAGTGGGAGGAGGATTGCGCTGCCCCGTGTGGTTTTATCGGCATCTGACAACCTGCTCGATAAATACATATATATATATATATATATATATATATAAGTAAGTATATATGCATGTATCTTTGCTTTTACGGCCCTTTGTTTTCGTGACCCAAGTAAAAACGGACCTCCCCGGAGAGAAACCAAAAAATTACCGAGGAAGAAAACCGCAGTTCCTCTTTTTCCTTTTTCTTTTTTTTTTCTCGTTTGATTTCCATCACTATGGAAAATCTCAACGGCCACAGCGACGACGAGTTGGCTGTGTGGACCACGTCGTTTGCTGGCGGGGCAGACCCTACTCCGCGCTCCCCACACGAGCCGCAAACGCAGCACCGGCAGTACTCTCAGGGCCCCAGCAGCCAATCTCACTGCTTTCAGACGTCCCAGCTCGCTTTCCTCTCCTCGAGTGATGACCGTCCGCCGGCCACACCGCATTTTCTGTCCGACTCCATCGAAAGAGAGACCACGCCGCAGAACAACACGGTAGCGCCCGCACCCCCCTCACTGCCACAACCCGCAAAGCAACCGCCGCCACCGCCGCCGCCGCCGCAGCAGCAGCGAAGTACTGAGGAGACACCGCTCCCCATCAAAGCCACCCGCAGTCCCATGAACAGCCACCCGCACAACGGCGAGGTGCCGACCTTTAAATACTTCTCCCCCTCTTCCTTGTCGTCGGCGCTGCCACGCCCCAGCAAGATTACACCGGCCGCCGTCGCTGCTGCGGCCGCAGGGATGCTTCCCCTCTGCACCTCCCACCCATCCGGCACGAGCGACACCGACATGGAAGTGAAGGGAGAATGCTTGGAGGACTACTTGAAATTACAGGACGACGATGAGGTGGACTGTGCGGAGGGCAGCACCACCTACCCTGGTCGGCAGACATCGGACTTGGTGCAATCGGGCTCGCAGCAGTCGCAACCATCGCGCACTAACGGCCGCAGCTCGCTGTGGGTGAGCGACCTGTGCGACATCGCAGGCGACGTCAGCAGCTGCAACAACAACAGCAAGAACAATACAAACATGAGGGACTTCAACGGCATGCAGTTTGCCCGCTCCCCCTGCACGCCGATCGAGGTGGATACGATGAACACGGGGAGCTTAAGGATTAATAATAACAACACCACCTCGCCTGGTGCGCACGCCGGTGCGACGACGGCGATGGCGGCACGACTGTGCGCCGGTCCTGTCAAGAAGGCTCAGCCACCGCCGCTGAGCGGGTTCGCGCCTGTGGCGGTGGTGACGCCCGGCTCGGCTCCGCCCGAGAACAAGGCGAACAGCATCAGCGCGAACAACAGCGTTTACTACGCGAATACCAATAACACCACGATCGACGGCGGCAATCGCGTGTGGAGCCACCGCAGCACCACCCCGCAGCCGCTATCCCTCGCCTCCTCCTTGAAGGTCTCCCCGTCGTCGCACAACTACGGATCGTTTGGCCTGGTGAACGAAGAGCGACGGCTGAAGGAGGAGCTGCATGCTCTGCGGCAACGCGTTTGTGAGGCGGAGCAGCGGTTGAGTACGGTGCAACGACGCATTGCGGAGTCGTCCCTCAACGGCGGCGGTGTTCCTCCTGCCGCTGGCCCTGCTGGTGGCGGCGCGACGGAGTTGGAGACACAACGCTTTTATTCACAGCCGCCTTTGCAAGCGGCCGCGAAGGTGATGCCGACCGAAGCACGACCGCCGGAGGTTGCAGCCACAGGAGCAGCAGCCACAGCGGTACCCACACAGGGCGTGTACATGGTGTCCACTGCGACGGCGCCGCGCTACGCTCTGGGCGCTCCTGCGATGGAGCTGCGGAGGACGCCACCACAGCAACAACAGCTGCAGGTGTTACCGTCCTCCATGGCATCAAAGGTGTACGTGGCGAGCGCGCCGCCCTCCACCGCCGTCACCATGACGCGGCCCCCTTCGACTGACTCATCCCGGCTGGCCGGCAGTGGGATGACGTACATTGTGCAGAACGGCACCCCTTTCGGCGTGTATGCGATACCGTCGACTGGGACGCTGGTCGATGCGGCGGGGAACGCGATCCAAGCAAACGGCGTCTACCCCCCTTCCACCACAACGAACGCCACCTCCACACACAGCACCACTGCCGCTGCGGCTGCCGTGCTGTCCACCCCCTCACCAGCGGGTGGGTCGACGATGCAGGTGGTCGGGACTCAGTCCTATATGGTGAACAACCAGCCCACGATTTGCTACATGGTGTTGGCTCCGCAGACCCCACAGCAGTCACAGCAGCAACAGCAGCAGAAGTTGACCCCTTCGGTGTCCCCACCAGAGTTCGGGAGCCACAACAACAATAGCAGCAGTAGTAATGGTGGTGTTGGTGGCAACATACACATGAAAGGTGCGACCTACACGCACGTGCCGGTTCTCCCCACCGCTCCCACCACCGCTACCGCCACGGCGACGGCCAAGACGCAAGAGGTGCTGCCGAGCTACCCCCATGTCGTCATGGTAGGCCCAGCGAGCAACGCCGAGCTCACACGGAAGTGTTTCAACGTGCACGGCTCCATGATGGGCGTCGTGCCGTACTTCCCGTACGACGAGGGCGCACCGCCTGCGCCGACGGCCACCATCCTCACTGCGGTGGCGACATCATCGCCAGGTGCGAGCGTGCCGGGACAGTCGATGAGTGGGGCGTGCTGGTCTATGCGGTCGGGCGTCAACGGCAACGGCGGCGGCGCTGATCTGGTCCTCGGCAACAGTGGCCACTCGCACGACGGCCTCACGACCATGAACGACTCGAGCGTCGTGCCGCCATGCTCCTGTGGCAGCAACACACCACCCAACAACGCGAAGAGCAGCACCACACCCACGACACCCGGTGACCCCTCCACGGCACCCGTGCTACCCATTTTCATTCAGATGTTTCCATGTGAGCTGCATGACCGGGCGAAGGTGCTGAATCGAGTGATGGAGGCAACGTGCGGGCGTGACTTCGGCGTGGTGCAGCGCATCGAGCCCCGCTCGGAGACGTCCTTCATCGCCCACGTCCGCACGCACCACATGTGGCACCTCATCTACAAGCTGCGCTGCCGTGTGCTGATGGACCGTTTCGGCTTCTGGTACGCCGCGGACTTGGATCAGTACATCCGCATGAAGGAGTACTGTGAGGGCGTGCGTCGCCTGCCACAGCAGACCCGTCACTTCCAGACCGACGGGCTGCCGTGCATGCCCCTCGTTGTGGAGCTGTCGCGGGCGGTGGAGAAGGCGGTCGTGATGGAGAACAACGCGCCGCGCACCTTTGACGAGATCGTTCCGATCGCTGCCGTGGACCGTCACCGCACCCGGCTGCACTCCACCACCACCGCCTCAACGGGGACGAATGGGTCTACTATGCCCAACACAGATGGCAGAGGCGGCGCCGGAATGGGCTTCGCACCGGCGATGATGCCGCCCGCCGGGGGCTTTGCGGAGGCGACCACGACAGGCGGGGAGAACACCGCAAACGCCGTCATGATCGGCAGCAACATCGGCAATGGCAACTCCGCGCTGGTGCTCTCCGGTGCGCCGCTGCCGCAACACCAGCAGCAGCAGCAGCAGCATTGGAGCATTATGACGACAACGGGGAGTGAAATGAGCTTTCGGACGTCCAATGCTTCACTGGGCGGCAGCACACGTGCGGGGCAGGCGATGTACATGGAAGGGCACCCATCTCCCCATCAATTTATGTAAGAAGAAGACAAAAACACACACACACACACATCGAAATCTGTGGCAGACCTAGAATGTCTAGGCTCCCTCCCCCCCAAAAACGTGCTATACAGTGAAAGGAAAGGACGATCGAACTGCCTTGATTATTATTTACTGTACAGACCGACACGCGGGCAAGTAGCGGTCGATAACACCACAGAAGAGGAGAGTGCTGTGTGTGTGTGTGTGTGTGTGTGTGTGTGTGTGTGTGTCTGTGGATACACGCCGGATGACAACCATCAAATATATATATGTAACCCATTATTAATGGACAATGAATAAAAGCGTTTGGCATTTTTCTTTTCTTTTATCTATTTGATGAGAATCGGCATCACAGAAAAATATGCCTCGGGCCTTTGCAGATCAAGATGTGTGCAGCCGAGAACGCGTGTGGTTTGCTGAGGTGAGGCAGTCGGTAAAACTGCCAACTTCACAAGTTAGAATCTCTTTTCTCCTATTTCCTTTGTGACTTCCTTTACTGTGTCTGTTACCTTGCTCTTATTCCCATTTTCTATTTTTATTTTTACAATGTCCTCTCTTCAAGGCTTTTTTTTTCTTCTTTTCTTTCTGCCTTTTCCGCCAATTGCGGAGTTGTGTTACTGCGAAATCTGTTCCCTCACTGGCAGTAAACACCACCCACAAGTATTAAAAGAAAAAAAATATTTAACGACGAACCCGCAATGGGAATTTAAATCTCTTTCTCTGTTTGTGTGTGCTTCTCTCTCCTCCTTACTTTTCTTCTTCTTCCTCTTCGCGTGCTATGCTGTTTCTTTCTCATTTTCCATTTCCGGTTCTTGACTTAATTCACTTCTGTCCGTTTCATTTATCTATTCTTTTGCCTTTTTTTCGTGCCTTTGTCTTTCTGTGAAAGATGCTTTTTTTCGACTTCTCACCGTTATTTTTTTTTTTTGCGGTTGAGTTGTGCGCTACTCTTTTTCCTTTTCTCTTTCTCCTGTGCTCCCCCAAAATGAGCCTTCATTGTAGACATTCGAACTTGGTATTCCTTTGTTGATTTATTGATCTGTTTTATTTTGTTTGTTATCTTTTGAAGCGAATCTCCCTCTTTCTCTTTAACCATCCAGTCGTCGTTTTCGTTTTGTTGCTCAAGAACTCGAGGTCTGTGCCGCGGTGGCACAGCCGCAGCAGACATCTCGCATTCAACTAAAAAGAAAAAAAAAGAGAGGAAATCAACACCAACAACAGTAACCAAAAAAGCGAATAGTTCTGATTGCTGCTGTCTTCTTCTCCAAATGTGGTGTTTTTATTTTGTTTTGCTTCTCTGTTTCCTTTGGGAGATATGCACATGTTTTTTTTGTTGTTTTGTGGCGTAAAAGACATCGAATTGTTTCTATCATATGTAAGAGAGATATAAATCATTTAGGATCGTTCTTCCATCTTAGCGGTCGCGCATGTAGATATATATATATATATGAAGAATAACCGAGAAGAACGTTGGGCTCCGTTGGGTGAGAGAAAAATGTAGAACCTTTTTTTCTTTTAAACATAAACTACCACGGTTACGAAGCACAAGAACACCCGTTGCGAAGCCAAACGACACTGCAGCAAAGAAAGGAAACAACGTTTGACAGTAAACAAACCCGCAAGCAATCCAAGCAAACACCCAAAATAGCAGTGGCAGATTTGAAGGTGCGTGTGTCGCTGTACTCTCCTCAGGAAAGGTGTCGCTTTTCTCTTTTTTAAAAGTGCACTTGGTCCTTGCCCTTTTGCTGTGACGTTGGGCTATTCTTTTTTTTTGTAGGTTTCAGGGGTAGCGGTATTTGAGCTTCCGCGAGGTCTTTCCATTGTGCGATGTCCCCGGTATTGAAGGCGCAGTAGAACGATGCTTTTTACAGCGCCACGCATGTCGTGGCTGTATGTCTTACATCCAAAATAAGCAGAAAGCTCCCCCAAAAAGAAATGTATCCGCAGTGAAATGAACGTAATAATAATAATCCTACGATCATACAAGACTAGACTGCGAAATTACCCTGTGTATGCGTGCGCGTGTGGGTGTGGATGTGTGTGTGTGCCCTCTGTTGCCTTTATTAGTATTCTTTTGCACTCCTTGTGGGGATTTACTGCAAATACGCTATCGCCATTTTTTTCTGCTTTTGTAAGCGCAATGGTTTTGTCTCCTCTTCGCTACGGCGGCAGTTGTTATAAGTTATTTAATACTATTATTATTATTATTTTTGTCCGTGTGCCGCTGGAGTCTGTTGATATAGCTTGCTTCCACCAAAGTGCTGCCAACTCTGGTTTCCTTCTTTCATTTCTTTTCTTCTTTTTCTTTCTGATGTAGGCTCCTCCCCTTCCTCCCTCTCCTCACCCCCTCTCCACCTTTTTTTTCTTCTTCGTTTTTGTGCCTTAATGATGCTGCGTTTTCCTTTAAAACGCATTTGAGGGAGGGAGAGAGGGAGAGAGAGTTGGCGCCTTCGATTTTCCTTTTCGGTTTCTCCTTCCTACCATTTTTTTCCCTTCAGTGTGTTTGTTTTCGTCTGTCTTTCGAAATTCGCCACAACTCCATCTTTTTTCCTTTGTTTTGTGTGCTGTAAAATGATTTTTCCTTTCCCTTTCGTCTTCTCTTGTTCTTCCGCCTTTGCCGCCGGCTCACACAATTTCTTCTCTGTTTTTGGGGTTCATCTCTCTCTCTCTCTCTATCTGTATATTGGTTCTGTATAAGCGTCGTAATCCCTTTCACCTCTTGACGTTCGCTGATTACTTTTTTGTTTTTGTTTTGCGTTTCTACGTGCTTCGGTCGTCGCAGGCTTTTCTTTTCTTTTTTCTTTTCTTCTTTCCCTTCTGATAGCGAGCTGTCTTCCATTTCCCACGCAACTTGCCTTTGGGGTTTTCTCTCTCCTCCTCTCTCCTCCTCGCTCCGCCCTCGCTCTCCCGCTTGCGGATCTCCTTTGAATTTCTTTAGTGCCATTGACTCTTTTCGCTTTTCTTCCTTTGTTTTTTCTTTTCTTTTCCTTTTTTTTTTGTTCTCCTCAACTGTACAGTTTTTCCTCGTGAAAGGCAGTGGTGGGGACGTGCCGGCAAAGGCGGTGGTGGCTCTTTCTTCTTTTTCTTCTTGGACAGCGGAAGAAGCGGGGGTGGGTGCGGGAAGGAGTACGAAGAAAGAGAAAGAATCAAAAAGGAAAGGGTAGCTGACTGGTGATCGGTGCGCTGAACAGTGCCCATAACGATGATGGCGGGTGCGCGAAAAGTCCAGCATCGGCGCCTTTTTTTTTTCTCGTCTTCTTTTACCTTTTCGTTCTCTTTGTCGCGAAACCAACCAACAAACGAAACCTGAAGGAGAGGCCACCTTGATGAATAAAGGCGAGAGAGAAGAAGCCGACTTGTTTTTGTCTTCCTTCTATTTTTTTTTTTTAAGGGGGGGGGGGCTTCTCCGCAAGAAAGGGAAGGCAACGAGCGCTCCAAGTACGGAGAAGTGTACTTTTGAATGGTAAAATAAAAACTAAGGATAATACTAAGAAAAAGAAAGAAAACACAGTAATAGTATTGTTGCGGGGAAGCGATCGATCACGTCGAAGGCGTCATCGTTCTCCCGATAACCGTAGCCTTTTTTTAAATATATAAAGACTCCAGCTGAATTGGTGTGAAAAACAGTTCAGCTTCTTTTTTTTACCGGTTTCTTAAATACTTTTTTGTTTAGACATGTTGTTTCTTCTTCTGCGCTCACTTGCAACGGAAAGAAAACACAAAAAAATAGTGCGGATTGCTTTAGCAGAACGGACATGATATCGGTGTGTAAGTTTGGTGGGCATTATAAAAGGAAAAGAAAAAGAAAATGGTGGCTTTCTCGCTCTTGTGCGTGTTTACGTCGCGAACAGCAATAAGTCGTTTGGTGATGTATGTAAAGCGACAACCTTCTCCTTCGCATTTTAAGGTCTTCCAGCAAAGAAAGATACAAACAAACAAACAACAAAAAAGTGACGTTGATATGTCAAAAGGCAAAAAAAAACGTCACGTGTCAATATCCGAGGACGCAAAGAGCGGGCAATTTTTTCTTTCTGTTGTCGTCTCGCTACTTCCGAGTGTCCATGTGCTTCTCCACCAGATGGTTGTTCTTAGACGATGCTGTGCGTGTTGCTGCCCCTATCTCCTTCTCTCCTCTCTCTCTCTCTTCCTCCTTCTCTCCACTTAATAAAACCTTTCTTTTCTTTCCCTTGTGTGTGTGTGTGTGTACGGCTGTTTCTCGTACCTTGTGTTTTCTCTTTTTTGTTTTTCTGCCGGTGTAGTTTTCCCGCACCAGCACTGCGCGATTTCTTCTCTTCTTCTCTTCTTACGTTTCTCTTACTCTTATCGCAGCCCCTTATTTCTCTTACCTTCCCTTTTCCTCCTCTTCTTCTTTTTTTTGACTTTTCGCTAAAGCAAAGCCAAACAAGCACTCCCTCCCTCCCCTCTGTTGACGACAATGCCCGGCATGAAGCGCACCCGCTCCGACTCGGCCATCGAGGAGGCCGCCGTGTCCGCCTACGTGGAGTCGTGCACGCACTTCAAGTCCAACGTGACCTTCACGGACATCTCGAAGGCCTCGGCGGTGGCCCCGCACGTGCTGCTGGTTGGTGCGCCGGGCCAGTTGAAAGACAAGACCGTCGAGTCACTGCCCTTCTACGGCCCGGCCGTCGCAGCCGCCATCGCCCGCGCGAAGGCCGGCGAGACGGTGACGACGCTGGCGGAGGTGCAGGGACGGTCCGGGTACGTGAAGGTCTCGGTCACCGCCTTGCCGGACACGGCCTCCCGCACGAACTGCCCCTACCGCGCCGACAGCCTGACCGAGGCGGTCGCCGCGGCCTGTGCGGGCGTGGGCGAGGGCGAGACGTTGGATGTGTACGTGCGGGCCCCCGCTGGCGCGGAGACGGCGGTTGCCAACGCCGTCGCTCGAGCCGCGCCGCACTCCTATACGGCGAAGGACGGACAGTCGGCGAAGGCGTACCTGAAGCAGGCGATGACGTTGAACGTGGTGCTGTCGTCGCGTGCCGCCTTCACAGGGGAGAAGGTGCACGGCAAGGCGGTGACCGTGGCGGAGCTGGACGCGATTTGCACCTCCGTCCAGCTGTGCCAGCGCCTGGTGGACACCCCGACGTGCACGCTGGACACCATCGTGTACACCGAGATCGCGACGGCGTACGCGAAGGAGCTGGGGGCGGACATCACGGTGATTAAGGGCGAGGAGCTGCGCGAGAAGGGCTACGGCGGCATCTACGCGGTGGGCAAGGCGGCGCAGTACCCTCCGCACCTCGTGACGCTGCGCTACAAAAACCCGCACGCCGCCGCCGGGGCGAAGAACGTCGCGATGAACGGCAAAGGCATCGTGTACGATTGCGGTGGTCTTGCTCTCAAGCCGGCCCAGCACATGTCGAACATGAAGACGGATATGGGCGGCTCCGCTGGCCTCTTCTGCGCCTTCATCGCGGTGGTGCGGTGCATGAAGCTGCAGCAGGATCACTACCACCACATCGCGAACCTCAGCGTGACGCTGTGCATGGCGGAGAACGCGATGGGCCCCAATGCGTACCGCAACGATGACGTCGTGATTATGAAGTGCGGGAAGTCCGTCGAGGTGATGAACACGGATGCGGAGGGCCGCATCGTGCTCGGCGATGGCGTGTACTACGCAACAGGCGAGCAGGACTTTATTCCAGACGAGGTGATCAACATGGCGACGCTGACGGGCGCGCAGGGCATCGCGACCGGCACGAAGCACGCCGGCGTGTACGTGAGCACGGCACAGCAAGAGGCGGAGATCGTGAAGGCGGGTCTGGCGAGCGGGGATGTCTGCTTCCCGGTGCTGTACTGCCCGGAGGCGCACAAGGAGGTGTACACGAGCTCGCTGGCCGACATGCGCAACATCGCGAACGTGCCGGTCAGCCCCGGCGCAAGCCTCGGTGGCTACTTCGTGGAGCAGATGATGCACGAGCGCTTCAAGGGTGCATTTGTACACGTCGATATCGCCTTCCCGAGCTCGAACAAGTCGGGCGCCACGGGCTACGGGGTGAGTCTTGTGGCGGAGTACCTTCGCAAGTTCTAAGCCGGTTTTTGGGTTTTCCTTCTCCTCCCTTTACCGCCGTCCTCCCTCTCCCCCAAAAGAAAGAGGACGGATGCAAGGGTACATCGACATCGTTGAAAGAAGAAGCGAAGAGAAGACGAAAGGGTGCCTTCGGTTTCTCGCTACCTGGCTTTCCTTTTCTTTCCTTTGCTTCTTCTTTGAACTCCTTTGCTTCTTTGGCCCAATCTTATGGAAGAGGCGCTGCCGTGATCGTACTCCTCTTTTTTTTCTCTCTCTCTCCCTCGTCCTCTTGTGTTCTTGTTTTTGGTGGGCCGATCCGCTCGCTTCTCTGTGACTCAGTTGCCGTTTTTCAATTTGATGACAATCACGACGGAGTTTACTTCCCACCTCCCACCTAAAAAGAGAAAGAGAAAAACTGAAACGAAGGCAGAAGAGATTTATCTTGGCAGTTTGACGTGGCATGACCGACGTTCGCGGCTCCATTAATTCTCTCTCTACATCTAAGTTTGTATTACACGTTGAAGGGTCAAGTTGAAAAAGGATATGTTTTTTATTCTTTCTTTCTTTCTGTTTCTTCTTGTTAACTAAACCCGATTGGTGATTGTTTCTTTTAATGCCCCTTTTTCTTAAAGAAAGAGTACCGTCTTTTCTTTCCCCGGTTTTTTTCTGAAGCTGTGTTTCCTCTCTCTCTCACGTGTGTACGCGCGCGTGTGTGTAGTGGTGGTTTGCTTTCCCTGAAAGAACTCCTTTCACTACCTGTTGTGAGAAGTCAACTTTCACGTTCGTTTTTCTCTTTTCCCCTTTTTCCCCTCTTGTTTGCGCGTCTTATTATTGATGATCTCCGCAGGCCAGCGTTCAACCGGTAAGACCGAAAAGAAAAACAAAGAAAAGAACGGGACTCTTTGCGAAGCTCACAGCTCCCGTCACTTAGTAGTGGAGCTCCTTTGTAGTAGCTGCAGAAATTTTGTTTTCACAAGAAACCCTTTATTGTTGTAGATATATATATATATGCATGTGTGCGCGGGCCTGCAATGTTTCGAAGGGCCTCTCTTCCGTGTTGTCCCCAGTGCGACCCTTGAGTGCGAAGGCCACGACGCTTCGAAGCGTGACGCTTTCCTGCGTTCTTTTCATGTCTCTCAGTCCCTGCCCCCCTCCACGGCCTGCGTACAGAGTCGATGATGCGAAGTACGCTGAAATCCCCCTTCGACTTTGATGTATTGAGTGCAGCCCGTTTCCTTCGTCATCTTCTTCTCGTTTTGCATCTCGACCTTTTTCTTGTTGTTTTCGAATGCCACGGACAAAACACGGCGTAGAAACACACGAGGTGCGTTCGTACCCTCCCCTCCCCTCCTCCAAAGAAAGAAAGATAAAATAAGGAAGCGTGAAAGGGGAGGACGTGAGGTGAGTGGCGCGGCAAGTGCCCGGCTGCCCTCACCACATTTTTTCGCATTCATCTCTGACTTGTACGTGCACCCATCTCTACAGTACGGCACATCACGAGGACAAAAAGGAAGTACAAAGCACAACGTTGTCCTCTCTTTAGGAGAACTCAAAGAGCAGTCTCCGCGAATACATATATTTATATTACTCGCCTTCCGATTCTCATTCCTCGCGCACGCACACGTTTATTTTTTCTTATTTCTTTCTGCTCGATTACGAGCAGTGAGAGAGGACAAGACACAAGACCGCACACGCTGCTTTGTTTATTATCTTCTTAAAAAAATATTATTACTCTACGAATACTACTGACCGTTCCCACGTAATGCAAGAAGGAGCCCCCGTTGCCGCCTCGCCTTCTTCCCCGCTTCCTCGCTCTTCCACGTGCTCCCCTTCATGTTTGCCTTCCTTACTTTCTCCCGCTGCAGTCCCAGAGACGGACACGGAGAGCGGCGTGGCGCCCAAGCCGTGCACGCCGCCTCACCGTGAAGCGCGACGGCGTGCACCCAAGACGGGAGCCCACCTCGCCGGGGTGTTCGGTGCGTTAGGAGCACTGCAGTCCGATGTGTCTGCTTCTTCCGCACCCACACACGCGACTGCGCGTCCGGCCCCGTCGGTTGCCGCCGCAGAAGCCACCGGAATTCAGAAACTTCCTTCACCTTCTCCTCCTTTTTTGTCATCCTTGACGCCGCGCTCCTCGTTTACGCTGCGTGACGGGGCAGCGGCGTGGATGTGCAGCCGGCTGGAGCTGCTGTGGGCCTCGCCATTCGAAACAACGGATGCCGCAGCGTCATGGACTGGGCGAGCAGCCGATAGCGAAGAGACGCACCTGTCCCACGCCCTCCACGGCGTCCATCTTTCAGGTATCGCTTCCTCCTTACCACAGCATGGTAAATCCATCGACAGCAGCAGTGACACCGTCGATGCTGCTGCTGCTGCTGCTGCCGGTGTCGGTCTTGACGGCCATCACGGCAGCGACGCAGCTCCGAGGGGTGCGATAGACGACGCCTTCCGCGTGGCACACGCGCGGAGCCGCTTAGTTGTTCGTCTTCTCGCCCTCGATGCCCTTCGTAAAGGTCAGATGAAGAAGCGACAGCGGCAGGCCGACACGCCGATCAGCACCACCGCTGAGCCTGCGATCCTCCGTGTGACACACGACGCGGACACGAGCGCTTCCACCGCAACACCGGCAGGGATGTCCCCTCTGGTGCGTCGGTGGCTGTGGCAGCGTGCGGCGGCGCTGCCGGGCGAGCGCAGCTCGTTGCTGGTGGAGTGGCTCTCGCTGGAGCTGGCGGAATCCGCAGCGGATCACGTGCGAGGAAAGCGCATGCCTGTGGCGGACGCGTTGAACACGGCGCAAGCGGTTCTCGCGCCACATGGAGGGCATTCGTCGACGGCGTCCCGCGACGCCCCTTCACGGGATGCTCCAATGAAGGTGGAGGTGAAGGGGGAGGAGAACGAAGATGAAAACGTGGTCTTGTTCACCTCGGAAGCGCGGGCACCGGTATCCAAAGAAGATCCTGTGATGAGCGCTGACCTTCAGGGACACGGCGAAGAGCGAGATCGCACGTTCACTCGCACGGTTAGCCCTGAAGACGACGGCGTGTCGTCAGGCACTATCACGGGTGCATCCACGAAACCGTTTGCTTGCGAAGACGCACCAGCCGCCCCTTTACCTTCTTCTTCATCCTTCTCCGTCTCATCTCCAGAAACGCGAGTCCCCGCGCAGCGCATACTGCGGCTTGGCATCGTAGCACCAGTACCTGCTATGGCCAACGACAGTGTTGATGTGCCGCTGCCTTCGGTGCCGGTGACGCCAGTGCTGTTCGACAAGGGTAGGGTCGTGATGGAAACACGCAACAATCGCAGCAGCAGCAGCAGCAGCCGCGGCGATGCACGACACCTGAGAATCTCGCTGCTTCGTCCGACTGCAGCGCCGACGTCGACCGCGGCCGATGGCGATGAAGGAGAGACGGTGGAAGTGACCGGGAAGACAGGGAAGCTGTGCGGGGCGGTGAGGGAAGAAGGCGCTCCCGCTGTCGTGGCCGCCAAGACGGAAGCTGAAGCCAAAGAGGGGTGCGCCATTCAAGTGGTGGCAACACCCCCCGACACATACACAACAGAGGAGGAGAAGGCGGCGACAAACGCAGAGATGGAAGGGCGGGTACGGCAGGCACGTTGGCGCAGAATAGCGCCCTTCGTCTTCTACGCCCCTCGTGGCAGTTCGACGGAGGGCAGCGTGCGAACGGTGTTGACGGCGCTGGGCTTCACAGAGGGTACGTCCCCCTCCTCGCCGAGAACTCACGACAAGGACGCGGTCGATGCCACCTCTGCATCCACCTCGTATTCTCCACTAGTGCCTTCACGGCGTACACCGGCGTACGCTGTTGGAGGAGCGGAAGGACCTCGTACAGGCTCGCCTTCCTCTTCCACAGAAGGAAGAAAAGTAATCCCCCCGCGGTGCCCTCTCGGACGGCTGCCACCACTCGTCGCGGCGTACGCATGGGTGCGTGAGGCGGCGCTGCGCACGGTGTGGGTGTCCCACATCGCGGGTGCGTGCACGACGCCATCGACGGCGCCCTCGCCCTTCCCGTGTGTCGCCTTCGCCGACGGCCGTGTCTCTGCCGCCTTGGCGGACCTCCTGTGTGTCCCGCTTTCCGTGACGACTCGTGCCCGCAGCAACACAGACGGCGCCCCCAAAGCCGCTCCCCACTGCTTTCGCCTCCCTGCGGCGTTTGAGCGCAACCTGCACGCCTATTTGTGCTACCCGCTGGCAGGTGTGACGGCAGCGCACCTCGCGGAGCCTGCGACGGCGCCTCCCGATCGGGAAGTCGGAGAAGACGTTTCTCGACCTCCGTTGTTGACGGTGCAGGACTGGCAGGCGTACCTGGACTTTCGCTACGGCGTTCCAGCCCGTCGTCGCCGCGGCACCCCCGCACGTGTGGGCACATCAGCCACGACGAAAGACGTGGAGGGTGGAACGCGGCAAGCGCTGAGTCATGGTGCCGAGATCAGTCCATTGGACGAACCCGTCAAACGTCCCCGCCAACGCACCGCTCCTGCACCTGCTTTTGCAAAGCCGCCTCTTCTTACGTTCTCTGCTGCTGCGACGGTGGCGGCGGGCTACGCTGCGCGAATCTCACCGATGTACTCCGCCGTCATGGATGTGGCGGCGGCTCTGGTTTTCACGGAGCTGCGTCGTGCGTGTGTGCTCGCCGTGGATGAACGCACACGCGGCGTGAAGGTGGATGCCACCGTGCGCACCGATGCCGACGGTGCAGAAGAACTACGTAGCGTGGCAAATATCAATAATCGAGATCGAAAGACAGCAGGAGTAGCGCAGTCGTCATATCCATCCACAGCATCCGCCGTGGAAGCCTTCGCAAATGAAGAAGGGAAGCAGAGGTCGAGGGATCACAGCGAACTGCCACTGGAAATTCGCGCCACCGCAGTCAGCACAGCGGCACCAGCAGCAGCAACAGTACCCCCCCTTCGGGCGTACACGACGGCATCAACTATTTCTCCTGAACAGGCGATGCAGCTCGTGCTGGAAGACGAGATCGAAGACGACGCCTCCCTTTGCTGCTACGCCCACCAGAACATGTGTGGCTTGTGCGCGCCTTCCGTATCCGTACCGAAGGCGCCGCCCTCCCACTCGTGCCCGTGCGGTGCGGCGTGGCCGACGGACAAACCTCAGTCGGCGCCTGGGCATTCGAGCAGCAGCAGCGGCAGCGGTGCAGCAACAGGAGCAAATGTGGACACCACCTCCATGGACCGCAGCAGCGCTGCTGTTGCTGCTGCTACTGCTCCGGATGTGCAGACACCGAGTGCTGCCTACGCAGCGAATTTGTGGCTAGGCGTTGTCGCCGTGTTGAGCGCAGGTGAGAGCGGCGTTGCGCAGCACCTCCGCAGCGTGCTCCTGCCACCCACGTGCCTGCCATCGTCTCCACAGCTGTCTGTAGAAGCGTTGGCGATAACAACTGCTGTTGCTGCGGATGCTGCTAGCGCTGTTGGCTCTGTTCGACCTTCCGCTGCCTCGCTGGCACCCTTTACCATGCCTACGCTCTTTCGCAGTACCCTGGAGGACCTGTACAAGGAGGAGGCGGCGCTGCGCGCACGCCCGGCCCCACCTCTGTGCCTGCCGCTGGGCTGCTACCCGGAAGAGTTAAAGAGGCAGCAGGAGCGAGTCGATGCAAATAAGGCGGCGATGCTTGAGAGCTCCGTCGCAGCTGTCGCGGCGATTGCCCTGCGTCACCCACGCCTTCTGCTTCGTCAAACACACCTGCTCTGGCGCCTCAGCTGTGCAAGTTTGGCGTCGCCCACGGCGAGAGAGGGGAAAGCAATATCGCAGGGAAGGACCAGTGCTGCTGCTGCTGATGGTGATGATGCTGACGACAGCCAAAATGATTGCAACGATAACGATCAACACGTGTGGCGTGGCGAGTTCGCGTCTCGCGTCAGCAGCTTTGTGGAGTGCGTTCAGCTGGCCTCGTGCGCTGGGCTGCCGGCACCGCTGGCGACGTCGCTCGTGCCTGCCGAGCCGCAGCGCTGGGCGGCGCGCAAGGCGCGAACAGT
The DNA here is from genome assembly GCF_001293395.1 of Leptomonas pyrrhocoris. Lineage (NCBI taxonomy): Eukaryota > Euglenozoa > Kinetoplastea > Trypanosomatida > Trypanosomatidae > Leptomonas > Leptomonas pyrrhocoris. The sequence continues at coordinate 260,455 of NW_015438374.1, forward strand.
CGCGATGGCACCCACAGCGGGGGAGACGTCTTTGCCGGAGAAAGAACGGGAGACGCAGGCGCAGCGCACGTCTCTGCTGACACGCGCCGCTGGCGCGATAACCGCAGCAGCGAAGTCTCCCGCCGCTACCGCTGCTGTTGCTACTTCCACGGAAGTCACAATGAAAGCACACGGCGACACTTCTCTCTCACCCCCTACACAGGACCACACAACTTCCACCGTTGCCACTGCCACGCCGCCGCCGCCGGCCTCACGCCCCCGACTGCATCTGCGGCTGCTATCCGTCGCGTCTCCTGTCTCACGCACTTCGTCCGATTCGGTCACCGCGGGCGTTGACACCGCGCCTTCGCCGAAATGTGAGCGCAGCCCTTGCCCCGCCGTTCGTGAAAGCGAACGTAGTCGTGCATCTGCGAGGAAAGATCATGGAAAGCGGACCCGGATGAAAGATGTGGCCAACCCACACAGCAACGATGCCGATGTCCACCCTCCTACCCCTGCTGCTGATGCTGCTGTTACCGCGTTGCCACCGTTGGATGGGCTGGCCGATCTACAGGTACGCTGGGTACTCCCGACAGGCAGCACTGCCAATACTGCTTCTGCCGCCGCTGCGTCTTTTTCTGCGTCTTCTTCTTCCCCTTCTCTACCGGCGATGTCGCTGATAACGCTGGTGTCCGATGTCCTCTGGGGTACGCTGCAACACATGGGGACGTATGAAGCGAAGGAGTGGACACCGGGGAAGCCGTTGCCCTCTACTGCCGCCGCCGCCGTAACTGCAACAGGAAGTGTCACGCACTTGGTCTTGTCGAAGGGAGGTGTTGACGTGAAAGACGCGAGGGGCGGGACTTCAGCTCCTGCGTTCGTGCGTCCACCGCGACGCACGTTAATGCTGCGGCTTTCCCCGGCCTACGCGGAGCTGCAGCGAGTCTGGCAAGCGTTGCGACCTTTGTCTTTCCTAATTGAACGTGGGACGTCAGACACGCGCGCATCTGCTGTCATCGCTGACCATCTACGCCTTTCGCATGGTGTTCGACTCAGAGAAGGACCTGCACTGGATGTCGTACTGCCACTTGCGCCGGTTGCGTCGCCTTCTGCTTTGCAGTCGGATAGGGTTCAGCCGCAACACCGCAGGAAATCCTCGTGTTCTCCTTCTTCCTCTTTATCTGCCGCTTCGGTGGTCTCTCCTTCTGACCCCACGAAGAACGCAGTGAGAGCGGCAAAGCTGGGCTTGACAGCGCCGTCGCACGCCGATGTGCGCCACTACGCTTCCCTCGCTGCGTCGCTGCGCGGAGTGCTGTGCGTCTCACTTGGCTACGCCGTCTACGCATTGCTGCATCGCACGTGGGAGCTATGGACGTCGGCCACAAAGGATCAGTGTGAAGGCAGCGGTGACGCTGCTGCCGCTTCGGTGGCCCCCTCTCGATGCCCACGGACAACGCCAACAGATGCGATCGGTCCGCGTATTGCTGCGTCTTCCACGGCGCGCTCTTCTTCGAATGACACCACCACCACCAGCGTTGTTGACCGGTGGACGTGGTTGGCGGCGCAACTGCAAACGCTGCACGACGAAATCCTGCAGCCGCTGAATCGCATCTGCACGGTGTACATCGACGAGCCCGTGTCGCCGTCGCAGCATGACGACGACGGAGACGCAGACGCAGAGAGTGGGGATGCGGGCGTGTCGTGCACTAGCACCGGCCCTCGGCAGCCACGTGTCACTACGGCCGCCTGGCTGCTGTACAAGCCCTTCGCGCACCGTCTCTTTCCTTCATTGATTTGCGCCTTCGACGCGGCTCTTGCGCCGCCAGCGGCAGAGGATGACGTCAAGGACGATGACGAGTTGGATGGTGCACCGTTGAACCGGCCAAGCTCTCGCGCGGACGTGGCGAATACCCAACGGGAGGTGCGGACCGCGTGGGTGCGCGTGTGCGCGTCGCTGCAGCAAGCTGGTGTGGCACTGCCGGGACGTGCACCCCCGTTGCGAGGGAAGACGAAAGCGCGAGAGTGATCGAGAGGTGTAGGGACGCCTGCAGAGAGCGGCGCCGATAGGTCCAGAGGTTTTTTTTTCGCCTTTTTCTGCTCTTCTGCAGCGTCTTTGTCTGCGTCGGATTTCGATGGCGCGTTAACGTGCGCTCAGCCGTTTTTTTTTGCTGTGGGGATGGATGAGAGCGGCGCCACGTTTTCCTCCTTCACTCTGTGAAGAGGCTTCATAAACGCGAAGGCCACGAGGGAGGAGGAGGAGGAGGAGGAGGAGGTGAGTGAAGGCCCGAAGGCGAAGGAGAAGGGCGCAAGGAAAATGCGACTGACCATTAAAAAGAAAAAAGAGGTACCTAAAGAGACATGTGTTGAGGCGTTTGCGACGAAAGCGCTGACTAACGTTTCACGCGGGCAGCCTCCCCAGTGCAGCAACTTTAGTTTGTCTGATCTACAAGGAAATCTACGTTAAGGTACATATGAAATCTGTGCGTTCTCTGATCCTGGTATCTTACACCCGTCATCCCTGCGCATCTCCTCTCCTTGGTTTCCCGCTGCTCCTTCCGCATTCGGAAGAACAAAACAAAACGAAGAACACTCACTGAAAAGAACGCGCTATTGCTCTAATAATCGCCGAACACTCCACTGTGTGTTTTATTCAATTTATTTTCCGGTTTCCCTCTCTTTTTCCTTTTGGTTTCGTCTTGATCAACAGCAACAATCCCAGACTTGCTGTTCGTTCTTTCCCTTTCTGGAGTGGCCTCGCACAACCAGGACTGCTGATCTCCTCTTTTCTTCTCTTTTCCTTTTTCTTGTCTTGTTTGTTATCTCGGTCCGCTTGGTGAGTTCGCACTGCGGAAGCTATTATCAGTCTTCGAGGAAAACCCCTAAACAAACGAAAACATTCTCTCTTTTCTTTTTCAGTCGTGTCACACGCCAGCGTACTCCTCTTCCTCTTTTTTTTTCCATTCTGCAAGCGGACACACACACACATATATATTCGGCTTCGGTTTCTAGCGCCACCTCCCTCTCTCTCTCCCTCTCTCCTCCGACTTCTACACGTGGCAGCAAGGTACCCTCGACACACCAACGGATACAAGCAGTAAAAGAAGGAAGAAGAGGACAGTGAACCGCCATGGTAAACCTGCACATCAACGATGGCGAGCAGGTCCGTCTGGAGGTGCTCGCCGCCGGACCACAGAAGCCCATCAACGAACTGCGTCGCTTCTCCATCCTCCTCCTCGGCTCGCTCGCGATGATCTGCGCGTCTTTCGGCTACGCTTTCAATCTCATCTCCGACTCGATGCAGAAGCGGTACAGCTTCAACCAGCGTGAGATGACCACCATCACCACCTGCGGCCACGTCTTTGGGTTCTTCTTGCTGCCCTACGGCTTTCTCTTCGACTACGCCGGCCCGATTCCCATTTCCGTCCTCGCCATCGTAACCGTCGCCGTTGGCACGGTGTGCTTTGCCTTGTGTTTTCAAGGCACGATCGAGGGCAGCATCATCAAGCTGGCCATCTTCAACGCCATCTTGAACATCGGGGTCTCGCTCTTTGACCTGGTCGCCTGCATGACCGTCATCAGCTACTTCCCCACGAATCGCGGTGCCGTGATTGCGCTGCTGAAGGTGTTTGCCGGGCTTGGCGCGGCAATTGTCGGCTCCCTCAAGTCTGGCTTCTTCACGACCCATGTGGATTGGTACTACTACTTCTTGTTGGGCTTCTCTACCTTCATGGGCGTGTTGCTGATCGCTTTCATGCGCCTTCCGGCGTATCACCTGACCGGGTACGAGCTGTCGCACCTCAGCATCGCGGAGCAGGACGAACGAATGGCCACCAAGACGCAGTACCTGAGGCAGAAGCCACCGACCCGCCGCTTCGCCTACGCCTTTGTGGTACTGGTGCTGCTGATCATCTACCTGCCGACGGAGAGCGCCGTCGTCTCCTACGCGCATCTCAGTCACAAGTACGAGCTCGCATTTGCCTGTGTGACGATCGTACTGACGGTGGCGCTGGTGGGGATGGTCGCCCCGTTCGATGTGCTGAACCACAGCAGCCTGCCTCTCTCCTCCATCGTCGGAAAGAAATCGACGACAGATGGGAAGGGGGACGCAGCGCACATCTCGGCCGGAGCGGCAGAGCCGGCGTCGTCGACGTCGGAGGCACTGGAGGAGAGCTCGCTCCTCTTGGAGCCGGTAGAGCCGGACAACAGCGCAGGGACGGCGTCGAAGCCGGCGGGCGTGATGGGGGAGCCGGACGTTGCGCTGCCCGTCACCTCCACCCCGAGTCACAGCCCCCATCATCACGCCGACAAGAGCACGCACAGTGTCGAGACGGAAGTCGACTACATCGCACCGCAGTATCAAGGCACCTTCCTGAAGAACTTGCTTTCGCTGAACTTGTGGGCGCTCTGGTGGAGTATCTTCTGTGTTATCGGCGCCGAGTTCGTGATAATCTACAACGCCCGCAACATCCTCGGCGCGCTGCAAGGCAAGGACCCGTCCGACTCCCTGAATACGCTGCTGACGGTGCTGAACGGTGTGGGCAGTGCGGTGGGTCGTCTGCTGATGTCGTGCTTTGAGGTGTGGTCGCAGAAGCGCAAGGCGGAGGACCGCATCCCCATCACGATTTCCCTGTTTTTCCCGACGGGTTCGATCATCATTTCCCTCATCTTATTTCTTGTGCTGCCGGCTGCTGCGTTGCCGCTGCCGTACGTTGTCGCTGCCCTCGGCAACGGCTTCCTGGCAGCGACGATTGTGCTGGTCTCGCGCACCATCTTCGCGAAGGACCCTGCGAAGCACTACAACTTCTGCTTCACCGCCACCATGATGGGCTCCATCGTGCACAACCGCTTCGTCTTCGGTGAGTGGTACGCCGTGCTGGCGGAGAAGCAGAACCACGCGAATCACTTGTGCTACGGCAAGCACTGTGTGCTGGGTAGCATGCTGGTGATGCTGGCGCTCGCCTGCACGGGCTTCCTCACCGCCGCATTTTTGCACCTGCGCTACAGCATGTTCTGCAGGCGTGTGCTGGCGGAGCGGGCGGCGATGCGGGCTCAGGCGGCGGGCTCGAGGGTGGTGCTCGAGGACTTGGAACAGGATGCGTTTGAACAGTCGCAGCTGCCGATCGAACCGCATGGCTAAATGAAACACAACGCAGACGTAGCGATGGATTAAACACGCACCTACCTACAACGCCCCTCCCCCTCCCCCTTCCCCAGGCTCACGTATCTTCAACGGAAAAAAATGCAAAAAAAAAAAGAAATAAAAGGAGGCAGTCGTGATGGCGCCTTTGTCCTTACCAAATCCGTGCACTTTTATACATCGCAGCGTAACCAAGCGGCGCACGTGTATCACCGTTTTATCTCCCTTTTCGTTTTACTTCTTGAGAAGCTCCTTTCTTCCTTTTTAGCTCCCTACCAAACTTTTCTTGCGTTTTTCTTTTCTTTTTCTTTCTCCCTCCTTTTGCCATTCTTCACCGTCTCCTGGCAGTTCAAAGATGACGCGAAGGGGGAAGTGCAGAGGAGGAGGCAACGAAACACGGCGCGGCATGAAAAGCGATTCCCCTTCTCAGCACGAGGTGAAGTACGAATGTGTATGTATGCGCATGAACATCTCTGTTTCTCTTTTTTTTTTTTTGGCTTTTACTCTTTTATTTGTTTATTTTGTTGTCAACGGAATAATGCGTTTCACTTTTGATTTATTCATACATATATATATATATATGTCTTTTTAAAGCGGCTACCCTCCCGCTTCTCTTTCTTTTTCTTTGTTTTCCTCCTGTTTCTTCAGGATACATAAAAAGATTTAAGCATGTTGACTTTCTGTTTTTCATTTTTGAAAAGCACCTTTTTTGTGATGAGGAACGAGAAATTGTTGTACACGCGGCCCTGTCGGCTCTCCGTCTCTTTCTTTTTTTCTGTTTGTATATAAAACAGTCTTCCCTTCTTTGGCGAAGAGCAGGCCAGCAAAGCTTTCCACTTCAAGTATTGTTGCTTTCTTTCGATTTATTTCCTTGTCATCAGCTTGGCACCAACGTACGCCAAACACCCTTGGTTGCTCTCGCTGTGTGGTTGTGAAGCCTTGTCATTTCCAGTTTTGAAACGATAGACCTTAACGTCAGTGATTCCTTTTTTCTTTTATTTCTCTCTACCGTTCGCATGTTAAATGCCCACAGTGTTGTGCGTTGTTGTTGTTACTAGTGTTATTAGCCTTTGGTTTTTCGCTCCGTGAAGGAAGGAGGAACTTGCTACAACACCTGTCTGCCGAAGTCAAGGTCCACGGTGCCTGTGATGTATACGGACAGTGAAGAAATCAGCGAGTTACAAGGGAGCATACACAGACACAACAGTAATAACAAATCGAGTTCAAATAAAAAAACGGGGAAAAACACACCCACCCAAAAGAAGGCGCGTTTCGAATATCGAGTACAAAACAGCTGTACGCACGTTTATTCAAATTAAGAAAAAATATTATGATTGTGCGAGTACACTGTACACCTCGTTGTCCTTAGCAGCCTTGATGTAAGAAGACAAATAAATAAATAAATCCGGCGTCAGACAGGGCGTTTACCGTTTGCCTCCTCCTCTCCTCCCCCCCCTCCTCACGCTTAGTGCAGCACACGTGCGGCGTCAGGGTTTTCTCTTTCTTTTGTTTTTCTGTCCGTTTACCTACCTCTTTTTACTTTCTTCTCTTTAAAGTTGTTTCCTTCAATAATTATTATATATATTTTTCTTCTGTGACGGCAACTGTTTCCATCGGAAAAAAATGACTATGTTATATATATATCTAAAACCAGCGTGATGAATCATGTAGAGGGGCGCAATAACGTGCTTATGGGCACACACGAAGCATGGCACAATGAAGGAGACTTTCTCCATCTGTACTGCTGATACACGCTTATTCTATTATGATGTTGTAGGTTTTGAAGAATGCGCTTCTGCGCTTCGTGGAGTACTGCACCCTCTCCCTCTCTCTCCCTCTCTGAGTGGGTGGTGTCGTGGGACGCTGATGTCGTATTGATGTTTTAAAGTGGCTTGCCGGTGTGGATGTACTTAACCCCTTGCGAACGGTCCACGATGCACGACGCACGCCAGCAGCAGCAGCAGTACTACTGTATGTTTCTCTCTCTCTCTACCTTCTCTGCCGCTTCCTTTGTGCTCTCCTGCCCATCTCCACGCTGCTAGACACGAGGTGTATATATATAAAGAGGCAAAACTTCCAGTCTCTTGCGTTTTCCGTTTTCTTTTTTTTTTTAACGTCTACGATCATTAGCGGAATCGACGGTACCCACCCACACACACGCACACACGCACGTGTGGCGACAATGGCAGACTCGCAATCCTCTGAGCTGCACCTGAACGTGTTGGCCAGTGGACCGCAGCGGCGCGTGAACGAGGTGCGGCGCTTCACCTTGCTCATGATCGGTTCCATCGGCATGATCTGCTCTTCATTCGGCTACGCCTTCAGTCTCGTCATTCCCAGCATCCAGACGAAGTACAATTTCACGCAGCGCGAGACGGCTTCCATTACGTGCGTTGGCCTCGTCTTTGGCTATTGCATGCTCCCCTTTGCTTTCCTCTTCGACTACTTCGGTCCTTTGCCGGTTGCGGTGCTCTCCGTGTTCACGTACCCGCTCGGCTGCATACTGACGGCGCTGAGCTATCAGAACGTGATCAAGGGCACTGTGGTGCGTCTCTGCGTGTTTAACGCGATGCAGAGCATTGGTCTCTCTTTCTCGGATCTTGTCTGCTGCATGACGGTGCTCGCACACTTCCCGGCGAACCGGGGCCCCGTGATTGCGCTGCTGAAGACGTGCATTGGATTGGGCTCCGCCATTGTCGGTTCGTTGTACACCGGCTTTTTCGGCGGCGCCCTCACGAACTACCTGTATTTCCTCGCTGGGCTGTCCTTCACGGTAAATCTGATCAGCGCGCGGACGATGCGGTTCCCGTCCTATCAGCTGACCGGCTACGAGGAGTCGCATCTGAGTGCCGAGGAGAAAGAGCGTCGTGTGGCTCGCAAGGCGCAGTACCTCAAGCAGAGGCCCGTTATGTGGCGCTTCATCTTTGGCTTCGTGGTACTCGTCGTCCTCATCATATACCTGCCGACCACCTCTGCGCTGATCGCCTACCATTCGCTGGGCCGGCGGGTGAAGCTCGCCTTCGGCATCGTGACAGCGGTGCTGACGAGTCTGTTTGTGGTCATCGCGATCCCATTGCCGGCGGCGGTGACGCGACACATTTCGTGGTGCAGGCGTGAGAATGAGAGTGACAGCGAAGAGGCGGAGGAAGAAGTCGCTGCGGCCTTCGCGGACGATCTGCTGACCATTGAAGACGGCCGCCGCGGCCACCCGCGCTCCTCTGCCTCCGAGAACGAGCCCTGCCAGCCGGAGAAGCGCGCGCTGCAGGCGGGGAATGGCGTGCTGGAGGTCAGCAGCGATGAACACGCGAGGCGTAGCCCTCACCGTGTGGTAGAGACGGATGTGGACTACCTCGCTCCGCAGTACCAGGGCGACTTCCTGCAGAATCTGCGCACGCCAGAGTTGTGGACGCTGTGGTGGACGCTGTTCTGTGTCATCGGCGCCGAGTTCGTCATCATCTACAACGCCACCTTCATCCTGGGCGCGCTGCAGGGCAGTAAGCCTTCCACCTCCTTAACCGCGCTGCTGACGGTGCTGAACGGCGTGGGCAGCGCCGCGGGTCGGCTGGTGATGTCCGCTTTCGAGGTGTGGTCGCAGAAGCGCAAGGCCGAGGACCGCATCCCCATCACCATCGCCTTGTTCTTCCCCACGACAACCATCATTGTCGCGCTGATCTTGTTTCTCGCCTTGCCGGCTGCTGCGCTGCCGCTGCCGTACGTTGTCGCCGCCTTCGGCAACGGCTTCTGCGCTGCGTCGCAGATCCTCGTCACACGCACCATCTTCGCGAAGGACCCTGCGAAGCACTACAACTTCTGCTTCACCTCGACGATGGTGGCCACCATCGTGCTGAACCGCTTCCTCTACGGCGAGTGGTACACTGTGCAGGCCGAGAAGCAGAACCACGGCAACAACCTGTGCTTCGGTAAGGTTTGTGTGCTGATGCCGCTGTGCGTGTTGCTTGGACTGTCCTGCAGTGCGTTCATCACGGATGTGTTCCTGCACCTGCGCTACCGGGCGTACAGCGTGAAGGTGCTGGCCGAGCGGGCGCGTCTGCGCGGCAAGGCGGTGACCACCGCGAAGGAAACCGAAGCCGAGCTGGGCGAGCTGGACGACGGCCTCGGCGCCGCGGCGGAGGCGGGCACGCAGCAGGCGCCCCACAAGGTCTAAACCGGAGGGAAGAAGATCAACCGCCGCAGACAGCACCTGTGCAATCGATGCAATTGATCTGTGGTGGTTCAATGAGCGGAGATGAAAATGAGCAGCGGCGGCGGTGGTGGTGATAGTGGTGGGGAGGAGGAAGCTATGGAGGGAAAACTAAGAAGACCTATTGTGCACCTCCTCCACTACGTGGTTCGACCTCCCCACGTGCGTCCCCACTACGCTTACCGACGAAGCACACAACAAGCGCTTCATTCCCCACCCTTCTTGCAAAACAATTTTCGGCATCTTTTTCCTCTTTTTTTTTTTTTAAAACTGTCGTTGCCACAGTTTCGTCTTTCTTTTCCGTAAACAGCACAGCAATATATTGGGATGACGTGAGGGCAGTTCGATGAAGCCGCCTCTCTCCTCTCCCCCCCCTCCCACCCCCTTACCCCCTTTCTTTTTTGTTGTCTCTGTGATACTCGAGACTCCTTCATATGCATGCCTTTTCCCTTTCCCTTTAAAACAAAAGCTTCTCTTCTCAAGGAATTTCACAGTTGATGTTATATATATATATAAAGTAAGAATATTGCGTATCCTTCTTTCTACCGAGCGCCGGAGTAATGTCTCTCTTTTCTTTTTGTAGCCGCTGGCGCTAAGTATTCTGTGATCGCAACGTCAAAGGTGCGTAAAACGCACACATGACACACACGTGCACGCACAGCATCGAAGTCACTACTATCAGAAAGAGACAGAGAGAGAGAGACCGGAAAGAGAAGAAGAAAGGAAACGGCTGGAAACACAGTCGTCCTGCTTAGCAAAACTTTATGAACACCTGGGGTTTCTCGTCATCTCAACCGTGGAGCAAATACTGTTGTGTGTGCGTCAGTGTGTGCCATCTGCAGTCGACAGCCGGGATAGTTGCAATCTTTTCTTGTCACCTTCTCTCGCAGTGAACGGCCCCCTCCTATTGGAAGGGTAAATGGCCGCGGAGAGAGAAGTAGAACCGGTGAAGCCGTGTGAACACTCCAACCGCGTCACACAGGTGCCTTCTCATGTGTTCTGAGATGTTGTACATGTCAATAGAGTAATAACTCTGTTTCTTTTTCCTTCCAACAACATAAATATGGCCGCGTCTTTCTCCCATCCTCGCGTCTCACCTCTCACTTAACATTGATCTCTCAGAAAAGAGAGACAGGAGAAGTGGAACTGAGCTGCTTTGTTTTTCTTTATTTACTCTTACGTGTACAACTGTTGAGTTGTCTGCGTCTTTCTCTTGTTGTATACACCTCTCTTTGCTTTACTCATACCACTGTTGATTATCTTTATCTTGTTGTTGTTGGGCGAGAGTGTAAGAATCGCACGTGACTTTTCGCCCGGTCTTTCCTTCATCGTGCCGCGTGTGTTCGGCGTCGATGGGAGACGACGTAGCCAAAGGAGGACAATACAACGATCGGAAGGGGAAACACCCGCGCCTCATCTGTAACCTGGCGCAGCTAACCAGCCGTGCCCAGCGTGTGCGTAGAAGAATTCATGTCGTGCAACGCTCTTTCGACGGTGCTTTCGCTGCCGTTCGCTGCCGTTCGCTTGCTGCGCAGCGTCAGGTGTCTGTGAAACACACACGCGCGACGATGACACAAGGAATGGGGGAATGCGCGGCGTGTGGAGGCGGCTGCGCGTGCCTGCCCACCTGCCTGCGATGCGCTGCCATGTGTTGTGTAGGGGCGATGGGCCGTGGCGAAGCAGAACGCAGAATGCCGATCCGTCGTAGCTCACCATCCATTGGACGTGCTCCTCTTCCTGCCTTTTCATTCTCTTTTCCATCTGCGTTGTCTCACTGACACGCGCCGTGACACCCGACAAACGCCGCCGCAAACTTCCCTGCGACGCACACCTCACGCAGAACAAGCTAAGAAGTAACCGCTTTTGCATTTTCCACGCATCCCTTTACACCATTCTTGTTTCTTGTTTCGCCATTACCTCTCCCGGTCGGCGCACCGACTTTCGCTGCAGGTGCCTCTGCCTCTCATTTTCGTCTTCTCGCTCCCGCCCCTTTCTCGGCGGCGCCACGGGCTTGATCGACAGCGCCCACCCCACAGTGACGCTGTCTCTGTCCCCCTCCTTGCTCTCCTCTACTGCCGCTCTCTCATCGAGGCTTTACGGGCAGAGGCAAAAGACGAGCCGTGCTTCCCACCCCTCCCTCTCCCTCTGTCCACGATGGAGACGCACGAGAAGGTTGAGATCGTGAAGCTGGCCAGCGGCCCGCAGAAGCCGGTCAGCGAGTACAAGCGTTTCGCCATCCTCGTTCTCGGATCGTTCGGCTGCATTGTGTGCTCCTTCAGCTATGCGTGGAACTTGGTGTCGGCGGATATGCAAGAGCGCTACCACTTCACTCAGCGTGATATGAGCACCATCGTGACGGTGGGCCTGGTGGTGCAGTACTGCGTGCTACCCTACGCCTTTCTCTTCGATTATCTCGGTCCTCTGCCCATTGTTATTCTGGCCACCATCTACTTCCCGCTCGGCACGCTGCTGCTTGCGCTGTGCTTTATGGGCAAGATCAACGGCAGCGTCGCCACGTTGAGCGTCTTCAACGCATTGATGTCGTGCGGGTGCTCGCTCTTCGATCTCGGGTGCTGTGTAACGGTGCTGTCCTACTTCCCCACCAACCGTGGCCCGGTGACGGCGCTGCTGAAGACCTTCACCGGACTCGGCTCTGCGCTTGTGGCCTGCCTGTACGCCGGTTACTTCCACTCCGATCCGGAGAAGCACTTCTTCTTCCTCTTCGCGCTGGCTCTCGTGGTTGGCGTTCTCTGCATGGTCTTTCTGCGGCTGCCGGAGTACCACCTGACGCAGTACCAGCTGTCGCACCTCCCCATCGAGGAGCGGCAGCGCCGCGAGAACACCAAGGCGCAGTACCTACGCCAGAAGCCTCCGATCTGGCGCTTTGTCTACGGCTTTGTGATTCTGATCGTCCTGATCGTATTCCTTCCCACGCAGAGTGCGCTGGCCAGCTACCGCCACCTCGACTCCTCCGCGAAGAGGGCGTTTGCCATTGTGACGACGATTCTGACGCTCCTGTACCTCGTCGTTGCGGCTCCGGTGCCTTTCTGGGACCCCAAGCTGGAGGACCCGGAGGAGGACTCGGAGGACCTGGATGCGGACGCGAACATCAGCCTCGCGCTGAAGATCGACTCGGGCAACAACGCGCGGAAGCAGCACGACACGAATGAGCCGCACTGCGAGAGGAGCGAGCCGGCGGGCAACGACGACAACATCCACAAAGGCAACAGCACGGTTACGGCGGAAGCGATGCTGGAGGAGGACGATTTGAAGGAGGGGGAGCTGGAGATCGACTACATCGCTCCTGCCTATCCGGGCAGCTTCATCCACAACCTTCGCACCCTGGAGCTGTGGGCGCTGTGGTGGACCATGTTCACCGTCGTGGGGTCCGAGTTCGTGATCATCTACAACGCCACCAACATTCTGGCGGCGCTGCAGGGCGAGGACCCTTCCTCTTCGCTCAGCACGCTGCTGACGGTGCTGAACGGTGTGGGCAGTGCGGTGGGTCGTCTGCTGATGTCGTACTTTGAGGTTCACACGCAGAAGCGCAAGGCGGAGGACCGCATCCCCATCACGATTTCCCTGTTCCTGCCGACGGGTTCGATCATCATTTCCCTCATCTTATTTCTTGTGCTGCCGGCTGCTGCGCTGCCGCTGCCGTACGTTGTCGCTGCCCTCGGCAACGGCTTCCTGGCCGGTGTGACCCTCCTGGTGTCACGCACCATCTTCGCGAAGGACCCTGCGAAGCACTACAACTTCTGCTTCACCGCCACCATGCTCGCCTCGCTTGTGTTCAATCGTTTCCTCTACGGTGAGTGGTACACGGTGCAGGCGGAGAAGCAGAACCACGCGAATCATCGCTGCTACGGCAAGCACTGCGTGCTGATGCCGCTGGTCGTACTGATGGCACTGGCCTGCACTGCTTTTGCGACGGACGCGGTGCTGCACCTGCGGTACCGTTCCTTCTGCCAGCGCACTCTGGCCGAGCGTGCCCGTCTGCACGAGCTCGCCCATCACAACCACGAAATGAACGAGGCGATCAACAGCCTTCATTCGGACACCACGCCTGCAGACGCTGACGGGGAGCCACGCGGCGAGGCGGTGCAGTCGAATTCACGTCCCTGATAGACAGGTGTCAGTGGTGTGCCCCCTATGCTGCTCTTCGTGGGTGAATCGATTACTTTGTCTTCTGAACAGCGCCACGGACCGCGAACGGCATCCGCAGCAGCAGCCGCAAACGGCTACGAATGGTTGAAGAGCTGCGCCGAAGGAGATGCCAGCACTCACGGCAGTTAAATGCGGATGACAACGGCTCCCCTCGGAAACAGAAAAGCAGTCACGGTTTCTTCCCCCCTCGCTTTGTTCGAGTCTCCAGGCTCTGATATATATGCTTTCTACCTCCCGTGTTCTTTTTTCCGTTAAAAGTATAAATAGCTTCCCTTCTCTTTCTCTGTAACTTCATTTACCTTTGTTTCTATAAAACGATGCTTTTGTAGGCCCACGATGATGATGAGCTGTTGTACACGTTTTTCTAAACGTGGATGCCTTTTCTTTTTCTGTTTTACCCTCATTCTCTTGTTTGCCTGCATTTCTTCAGTGATTTCAGACTGTCTCGATTCGGGTGTGGGTGATGACCTCATCTTCTTATTCTGTCCGCGTAAGTAGACATGAGCGTGTTTGTTTGATTGCCTGTGTGTGTGTTGTGTGGTCTGTTTACCGCGGACGCAAGCAGGATCGGCGCTTTCTAGCTGCGTGGACTCGAGAGGCCACCTGGCCGTCAAGATGTACGACGGCGCAGCTGCAGCACGACACACAAACACGTGGAATCGATTCGCGCAGGCACGCCAAAAAGCTCCCACCTGCGCAGCGGCGAAGCGCACAGCGAAGGATGAGCGACGAGAGCAATTCGGCGTGCGTGTATGACATGCGAGAGCTCTACTTCTACCGCTGCTGTTACGGGTCACACACACGGCAATATATATATTTTCTTTTTAGTTCTACCTACTGTAACTTCTCTTTTACGCTCCTATATATATACATCTTCTCTGACGAACTTTCTTCTTCTTTCCGGAGCGGCTGTACTGGTGGACCAGCAGACGTGCTTCTTTTCTCTCTGGCACCTGCTGCTGTGCCTGCCGTACTCCTGCGGTTCCATTAGCCAACACCTATTGTGCGTGCTATGAAACAGAATCAAGCACTGCTGTGATGGATCGCGGAACCCAAGACGGCCCAAGCGAAAGCTTCTCTATTTTTTCCTGATGTAGATTTGCCAAAAGGAGCGTTAAGGGCACGTGAAGGATGGAAGAGAAGCCTCCCTTTTTGTTTTAACTTGTCCGGTTCATGAGTATAGTGATATCAAACGCCGTATGGTATCCGACTTGTACTCATCGTTTCCGATGTTGTGTGTTTCAATGCGTTTATGTTTATTTACATCATTTTCGGCTCTCGGCTCTCTGCGTGGTGTCGACTCACCGGGACATCCGCGGATGCAGGGGGAAACGAGAGCGCGTCCGTGTTGGTGTTGTTTGGTGGACTCTTTACGTGCGTGAGAGCTGCAGCGAAACGAGCAAACAAAGTGGCTGGCTGGTAGCCGGCCTCCTGTCGTTGCCGATCGGCGTGCGGCCGTTCCCCATCGAGTATTGGTGCCCTGTTCCTTCCTGTAGAAGTGGGGAAAGGGCCGTTGTGTTATTGCGTGTGTCTTTTGCCGTGTTTCGCTGTGGGAGGCGCAAGTCGAGGCTGCATGGCGCATGCACACGGAAAACGGGAGGAGGGAAGTAAAGGTGTGCTCTGTGTAGGTGTTTTGTTTCTTTGCCACTGGTGGTGTCGTGCATGCAGTCTCGTATCTTCTCTGGTCGCGGATGCGTGTGGCGCGGCGCGGCAACTTTACCCACGTCGCCCTGCCGAGTTATGCACCGTCAACGGCTGTTCTCGTTTGGCCCCCTGCTGCTCTGCACGGTGCGTGGCGGAGGACCACTTTCGTTTTTTCTTCCTATTTCTCCGCTCTCCGCCACATTGACGTTGCCACTAGTCGTGCATATGTATGGGTGTGAATGTGTGTGCGTGTTTGCATAGGAGGCAGCGCAGCTTAACCTTTTCCGCGCAGTTGAGTTGTTTCTCGCGCTCTTCGGGTGCGTGTAAGCGAGCATGCGCGTGCGTGCGTTTGTGTGGGTGTAAGTCTGCCTCACGTACACGCGCCGATCCACCTACAGTACGAAAACAGTAACAGCGGAAGAAGAGAGAGAGCAGTGCCCCATTCGAAATGCGCTGATCGCCGTCAGAACAGGAAAGACAACACCTTTGTTTTTTCCCTTTTCTGTTAAACTTTGTGTTCTAATCCCAATAAGGTGGACTACTTTTGAGCCCAAGAAGCGCTCGGACGTTGTGTGGAGGAGAGGCGGGCTGGTTGTGGTGGTGTGGGAGGAAATGGTTGTATTCCGTAGATCCCTCACAAACCGACACACGCCGGACCAATTGTGGGAGCGTGCAACGTCTTCCGGCCAGTTCGCTTCTTGTGCATCCTGTTCCCCAGCTGTCGCGTGCTGTGCTGCATGCTCGTGTGTGCGTGCGGCTGCGTGATTGTCCTCTCCCGGTACCCGCCCCTCAGCACTTGTTTCTTTATACGCGAATTGCTGTACGTCGTTGCCGGCGTGGAGCTCGCCCTCACCGCCTCTTCTCTCCACTGCCGTCGGCTGGCTTCAGTCTTTTAATTGTTTTTACGCGCTCATTTCTCTTTAAAAGTGTCTTCAATTCGGTGTCACCGTGATCGAGACGGATGCGTCCACAAGGAGGTGCGCCAACTTCCTTATTTCTTTTTCCCGGGCTGCGCACCTCCGATCTCCGTTCTCAGCTTCACGCGGGACCTAAAGCAATCCCTCTTGTTGTTGTTGGGCGAGAGTGTAAGAATCGCACGTGACTTTTCGCCCGGTCTTTCCTTCATCGTGCCGCGTGTGTTCGGCGTCGATGGGAGACGACGTAGCCAAAGGAGGACAATACAACGATCGGAAGGGGAAACACCCGCGCCTCATCTGTAACCTGGCGCAGCTAACCAGCCGTGCCCAGCGTGTGCGTAGAAGAATTCATGTCGTGCAACGCTCTTTCGACGGTGCTTTCGCTGCCGTTCGCTGCCGTTCGCTTGCTGCGCAGCGTCAGGTGTCTGTGAAACACACACGCGCGACGATGACACAAGGAATGGGGGAATGCGCGGCGTGTGGAGGCGGCTGCGCGTGCCTGCCCACCTGCCTGCGATGCGCTGCCATGTGTTGTGTAGGGGCGATGGGCCGTGGCGAAGCAGAACGCAGAATGCCGATCCGTCGTAGCTCACCATCCATTGGACGTGCTCCTCTTCCTGCCTTTTCATTCTCTTTTCCATCTGCGTTGTCTCACTGACACGCGCCGTGACACCCGACAAACGCCGCCGCAAACTTCCCTGCGACGCACACCTCACGCAGAACAAGCTAAGAAGTAACCGCTTTTGCATTTTCCACGCATCCCTTTACACCATTCTTGTTTCTTGTTTCGCCATTACCTCTCCCGGTCGGCGCACCGACTTTCGCTGCAGGTGCCTCTGCCTCTCATTTTCGTCTTCTCGCTCCCGCCCCTTTCTCGGCGGCGCCACGGGCTTGATCGACAGCGCCCACCCCACAGTGACGCTGTCTCTGTCCCCCTCCTTGCTCTCCTCTACTGCCGCTCTCTCATCGAGGCTTTACGGGCAGAGGCAAAAGACGAGCCGTGCTTCCCACCCCTCCCTCTCCCTCTGTCCACGATGGAGACGCACGAGAAGGTTGAGATCGTGAAGCTGGCCAGCGGCCCGCAGAAGCCGGTCAGCGAGTACAAGCGTTTCGCCATCCTCGTTCTCGGATCGTTCGGCTGCATTGTGTGCTCCTTCAGCTATGCGTGGAACTTGGTGTCGGCGGATATGCAAGAGCGCTACCACTTCACTCAGCGTGATATGAGCACCATCGTGACGGTGGGCCTGGTGGTGCAGTACTGCGTGCTACCCTACGCCTTTCTCTTCGATTATCTCGGTCCTCTGCCCATTGTTATTCTGGCCACCATCTACTTCCCGCTCGGCACGCTGCTGCTTGCGCTGTGCTTTATGGGCAAGATCAACGGCAGCGTCGCCACGTTGAGCGTCTTCAACGCATTGATGTCGTGCGGGTGCTCGCTCTTCGATCTCGGGTGCTGTGTAACGGTGCTGTCCTACTTCCCCACCAACCGTGGCCCGGTGACGGCGCTGCTGAAGACCTTCACCGGACTCGGCTCTGCGCTTGTGGCCTGCCTGTACGCCGGTTACTTCCACTCCGATCCGGAGAAGCACTTCTTCTTCCTCTTCGCGCTGGCTCTCGTGGTTGGCGTTCTCTGCATGGTCTTTCTGCGGCTGCCGGAGTACCACCTGACGCAGTACCAGCTGTCGCACCTCCCCATCGAGGAGCGGCAGCGCCGCGAGAACACCAAGGCGCAGTACCTACGCCAGAAGCCTCCGATCTGGCGCTTTGTCTACGGCTTTGTGATTCTGATCGTCCTGATCGTATTCCTTCCCACGCAGAGTGCGCTGGCCAGCTACCGCCACCTCGACTCCTCCGCGAAGAGGGCGTTTGCCATTGTGACGACGATTCTGACGCTCCTGTACCTCGTCGTTGCGGCTCCGGTGCCTTTCTGGGACCCCAAGCTGGAGGACCCGGAGGAGGACTCGGAGGACCTGGATGCGGACGCGAACATCAGCCTCGCGCTGAAGATCGACTCGGGCAACAACGCGCGGAAGCAGCACGACACGAATGAGCCGCACTGCGAGAGGAGCGAGCCGGCGGGCAACGACGACAACATCCACAAAGGCAACAGCACGGTTACGGCGGAAGCGATGCTGGAGGAGGACGATTTGAAGGAGGGGGAGCTGGAGATCGACTACATCGCTCCTGCCTATCCGGGCAGCTTCATCCACAACCTTCGCACCCTGGAGCTGTGGGCGCTGTGGTGGACCATGTTCACCGTCGTGGGGTCCGAGTTCGTGATCATCTACAACGCCACCAACATTCTGGCGGCGCTGCAGGGCGAGGACCCTTCCTCTTCGCTCAGCACGCTGCTGACGGTGCTGAACGGTGTGGGCAGTGCGGTGGGTCGTCTGCTGATGTCGTACTTTGAGGTTCACACGCAGAAGCGCAAGGCGGAGGACCGCATCCCCATCACGATTTCCCTGTTCCTGCCGACGGGTTCGATCATCATTTCCCTCATCTTATTTCTTGTGCTGCCGGCTGCTGCGCTGCCGCTGCCGTACGTTGTCGCTGCCCTCGGCAACGGCTTCCTGGCCGGTGTGACCCTCCTGGTGTCACGCACCATCTTCGCGAAGGACCCTGCGAAGCACTACAACTTCTGCTTCACCGCCACCATGCTCGCCTCGCTTGTGTTCAATCGTTTCCTCTACGGTGAGTGGTACACGGTGCAGGCGGAGAAGCAGAACCACGCGAATCATCGCTGCTACGGCAAGCACTGCGTGCTGATGCCGCTGGTCGTACTGATGGCACTGGCCTGCACTGCTTTTGCGACGGACGCGGTGCTGCACCTGCGGTACCGTTCCTTCTGCCAGCGCACTCTGGCCGAGCGTGCCCGTCTGCACGAGCTCGCCCATCACAACCACGAAATGAACGAGGCGATCAACAGCCTTCATTCGGACACCACGCCTGCAGACGCTGACGGGGAGCCACGCGGCGAGGCGGTGCAGTCGAATTCACGTCCCTGATAGACAGGTGTCAGTGGTGTGCCCCCTATGCTGCTCTTCGTGGGTGAATCGATTACTTTGTCTTCTGAACAGCGCCACGGACCGCGAACGGCATCCGCAGCAGCAGCCGCAAACGGCTACGAATGGTTGAAGAGCTGCGCCGAAGGAGATGCCAGCACTCACGGCAGTTAAATGCGGATGACAACGGCTCCCCTCGGAAACAGAAAAGCAGTCACGGTTTCTTCCCCCCTCGCTTTGTTCGAGTCTCCAGGCTCTGATATATATGCTTTCTACCTCCCGTGTTCTTTTTTCCGTTAAAAGTATAAATAGCTTCCCTTCTCTTTCTCTGTAACTTCATTTACCTTTGTTTCTATAAAACGATGCTTTTGTAGGCCCACGATGATGATGAGCTGTTGTACACGTTTTTCTAAACGTGGATGCCTTTTCTTTTTCTGTTTTACCCTCATTCTCTTGTTTGCCTGCATTTCTTCAGTGATTTCAGACTGTCTCGATTCGGGTGTGGGTGATGACCTCATCTTCTTATTCTGTCCGCGTAAGTAGACATGAGCGTGTTTGTTTGATTGCCTGTGTGTGTGTTGTGTGGTCTGTTTACCGCGGACGCAAGCAGGATCGGCGCTTTCTAGCTGCGTGGACTCGAGAGGCCACCTGGCCGTCAAGATGTACGACGGCGCAGCTGCAGCACGACACACAAACACGTGGAATCGATTCGCGCAGGCACGCCAAAAAGCTCCCACCTGCGCAGCGGCGAAGCGCACAGCGAAGGATGAGCGACGAGAGCAATTCGGCGTGCGTGTATGACATGCGAGAGCTCTACTTCTACCGCTGCTGTTACGGGTCACACACACGGCAATATATATATTTTCTTTTTAGTTCTACCTACTGTAACTTCTCTTTTACGCTCCTATATATATACATCTTCTCTGACGAACTTTCTTCTTCTTTCCGGAGCGGCTGTACTGGTGGACCAGCAGACGTGCTTCTTTTCTCTCTGGCACCTGCTGCTGTGCCTGCCGTACTCCTGCGGTTCCATTAGCCAACACCTATTGTGCGTGCTATGAAACAGAATCAAGCACTGCTGTGATGGATCGCGGAACCCAAGACGGCCCAAGCGAAAGCTTCTCTATTTTTTCCTGATGTAGATTTGCCAAAAGGAGCGTTAAGGGCACGTGAAGGATGGAAGAGAAGCCTCCCTTTTTGTTTTAACTTGTCCGGTTCATGAGTATAGTGATATCAAACGCCGTATGGTATCCGACTTGTACTCATCGTTTCCGATGTTGTGTGTTTCAATGCGTTTATGTTTATTTACATCATTTTCGGCTCTCGGCTCTCTGCGTGGTGTCGACTCACCGGGACATCCGCGGATGCAGGGGGAAACGAGAGCGCGTCCGTGTTGGTGTTGTTTGGTGGACTCTTTACGTGCGTGAGAGCTGCAGCGAAACGAGCAAACAAAGTGGCTGGCTGGTAGCCGGCCTCCTGTCGTTGCCGATCGGCGTGCGGCCGTTCCCCATCGAGTATTGGTGCCCTGTTCCTTCCTGTAGAAGTGGGGAAAGGGCCGTTGTGTTATTGCGTGTGTCTTTTGCCGTGTTTCGCTGTGGGAGGCGCAAGTCGAGGCTGCATGGCGCATGCACACGGAAAACGGGAGGAGGGAAGTAAAGGTGTGCTCTGTGTAGGTGTTTTGTTTCTTTGCCACTGGTGGTGTCGTGCATGCAGTCTCGTATCTTCTCTGGTCGCGGATGCGTGTGGCGCGGCGCGGCAACTTTACCCACGTCGCCCTGCCGAGTTATGCACCGTCAACGGCTGTTCTCGTTTGGCCCCCTGCTGCTCTGCACGGTGCGTGGCGGAGGACCACTTTCGTTTTTTCTTCCTATTTCTCCGCTCTCCGCCACATTGACGTTGCCACTAGTCGTGCATATGTATGGGTGTGAATGTGTGTGCGTGTTTGCATAGGAGGCAGCGCAGCTTAACCTTTTCCGCGCAGTTGAGTTGTTTCTCGCGCTCTTCGGGTGCGTGTAAGCGAGCATGCGCGTGCGTGCGTTTGTGTGGGTGTAAGTCTGCCTCACGTACACGCGCCGATCCACCTACAGTACGAAAACAGTAACAGCGGAAGAAGAGAGAGAGCAGTGCCCCATTCGAAATGCGCTGATCGCCGTCAGAACAGGAAAGACAACACCTTTGTTTTTTCCCTTTTCTGTTAAACTTTGTGTTCTAATCCCAATAAGGTGGACTACTTTTGAGCCCAAGAAGCGCTCGGACGTTGTGTGGAGGAGAGGCGGGCTGGTTGTGGTGGTGTGGGAGGAAATGGTTGTATTCCGTAGATCCCTCACAAACCGACACACGCCGGACCAATTGTGGGAGCGTGCAACGTCTTCCGGCCAGTTCGCTTCTTGTGCATCCTGTTCCCCAGCTGTCGCGTGCTGTGCTGCATGCTCGTGTGTGCGTGCGGCTGCGTGATTGTCCTCTCCCGGTACCCGCCCCTCAGCACTTGTTTCTTTATACGCGAATTGCTGTACGTCGTTGCCGGCGTGGAGCTCGCCCTCACCGCCTCTTCTCTCCACTGCCGTCGGCTGGCTTCAGTCTTTTAATTGTTTTTACGCGCTCATTTCTCTTTAAAAGTGTCTTCAATTCGGTGTCACCGTGATCGAGACGGATGCGTCCACAAGGAGGTGCGCCAACTTCCTTATTTCTTTTTCCCGGGCTGCGCACCTCCGATCTCCGTTCTCAGCTTCACGCGGGACCTAAAGCAATCCCTCTTGTTGTTGTTGGGCGAGAGTGTAAGAATCGCACGTGACTTTTCGCCCGGTCTTTCCTTCATCGTGCCGCGTGTGTTCGGCGTCGATGGGAGACGACGTAGCCAAAGGAGGACAATACAACGATCGGAAGGGGAAACACCCGCGCCTCATCTGTAACCTGGCGCAGCTAACCAGCCGTGCCCAGCGTGTGCGTAGAAGAATTCATGTCGTGCAACGCTCTTTCGACGGTGCTTTCGCTGCCGTTCGCTGCCGTTCGCTTGCTGCGCAGCGTCAGGTGTCTGTGAAACACACACGCGCGACGATGACACAAGGAATGGGGGAATGCGCGGCGTGTGGAGGCGGCTGCGCGTGCCTGCCCACCTGCCTGCGATGCGCTGCCATGTGTTGTGTAGGGGCGATGGGCCGTGGCGAAGCAGAACGCAGAATGCCGATCCGTCGTAGCTCACCATCCATTGGACGTGCTCCTCTTCCTGCCTTTTCATTCTCTTTTCCATCTGCGTTGTCTCACTGACACGCGCCGTGACACCCGACAAACGCCGCCGCAAACTTCCCTGCGACGCACACCTCACGCAGAACAAGCTAAGAAGTAACCGCTTTTGCATTTTCCACGCATCCCTTTACACCATTCTTGTTTCTTGTTTCGCCATTACCTCTCCCGGTCGGCGCACCGACTTTCGCTGCAGGTGCCTCTGCCTCTCATTTTCGTCTTCTCGCTCCCGCCCCTTTCTCGGCGGCGCCACGGGCTTGATCGACAGCGCCCACCCCACAGTGACGCTGTCTCTGTCCCCCTCCTTGCTCTCCTCTACTGCCGCTCTCTCATCGAGGCTTTACGGGCAGAGGCAAAAGACGAGCCGTGCTTCCCACCCCTCCCTCTCCCTCTGTCCACGATGGAGACGCACGAGAAGGTTGAGATCGTGAAGCTGGCCAGCGGCCCGCAGAAGCCGGTCAGCGAGTACAAGCGTTTCGCCATCCTCGTTCTCGGATCGTTCGGCTGCATTGTGTGCTCCTTCAGCTATGCGTGGAACTTGGTGTCGGCGGATATGCAAGAGCGCTACCACTTCACTCAGCGTGATATGAGCACCATCGTGACGGTGGGCCTGGTGGTGCAGTACTGCGTGCTACCCTACGCCTTTCTCTTCGATTATCTCGGTCCTCTGCCCATTGTTATTCTGGCCACCATCTACTTCCCGCTCGGCACGCTGCTGCTTGCGCTGTGCTTTATGGGCAAGATCAACGGCAGCGTCGCCACGTTGAGCGTCTTCAACGCATTGATGTCGTGCGGGTGCTCGCTCTTCGATCTCGGGTGCTGTGTAACGGTGCTGTCCTACTTCCCCACCAACCGTGGCCCGGTGACGGCGCTGCTGAAGACCTTCACCGGACTCGGCTCTGCGCTTGTGGCCTGCCTGTACGCCGGTTACTTCCACTCCGATCCGGAGAAGCACTTCTTCTTCCTCTTCGCGCTGGCTCTCGTGGTTGGCGTTCTCTGCATGGTCTTTCTGCGGCTGCCGGAGTACCACCTGACGCAGTACCAGCTGTCGCACCTCCCCATCGAGGAGCGGCAGCGCCGCGAGAACACCAAGGCGCAGTACCTACGCCAGAAGCCTCCGATCTGGCGCTTTGTCTACGGCTTTGTGATTCTGATCGTCCTGATCGTATTCCTTCCCACGCAGAGTGCGCTGGCCAGCTACCGCCACCTCGACTCCTCCGCGAAGAGGGCGTTTGCCATTGTGACGACGATTCTGACGCTCCTGTACCTCGTCGTTGCGGCTCCGGTGCCTTTCTGGGACCCCAAGCTGGAGGACCCGGAGGAGGACTCGGAGGACCTGGATGCGGACGCGAACATCAGCCTCGCGCTGAAGATCGACTCGGGCAACAACGCGCGGAAGCAGCACGACACGAATGAGCCGCACTGCGAGAGGAGCGAGCCGGCGGGCAACGACGACAACATCCACAAAGGCAACAGCACGGTTACGGCGGAAGCGATGCTGGAGGAGGACGATTTGAAGGAGGGGGAGCTGGAGATCGACTACATCGCTCCTGCCTATCCGGGCAGCTTCATCCACAACCTTCGCACCCTGGAGCTGTGGGCGCTGTGGTGGACCATGTTCACCGTCGTGGGGTCCGAGTTCGTGATCATCTACAACGCCACCAACATTCTGGCGGCGCTGCAGGGCGAGGACCCTTCCTCTTCGCTCAGCACGCTGCTGACGGTGCTGAACGGTGTGGGCAGTGCGGTGGGTCGTCTGCTGATGTCGTACTTTGAGGTTCACACGCAGAAGCGCAAGGCGGAGGACCGCATCCCCATCACGATTTCCCTGTTCCTGCCGACGGGTTCGATCATCATTTCCCTCATCTTATTTCTTGTGCTGCCGGCTGCTGCGCTGCCGCTGCCGTACGTTGTCGCTGCCCTCGGCAACGGCTTCCTGGCCGGTGTGACCCTCCTGGTGTCACGCACCATCTTCGCGAAGGACCCTGCGAAGCACTACAACTTCTGCTTCACCGCCACCATGCTCGCCTCGCTTGTGTTCAATCGTTTCCTCTACGGTGAGTGGTACACGGTGCAGGCGGAGAAGCAGAACCACGCGAATCATCGCTGCTACGGCAAGCACTGCGTGCTGATGCCGCTGGTCGTACTGATGGCACTGGCCTGCACTGCTTTTGCGACGGACGCGGTGCTGCACCTGCGGTACCGTTCCTTCTGCCAGCGCACTCTGGCCGAGCGTGCCCGTCTGCACGAGCTCGCCCATCACAACCACGAAATGAACGAGGCGATCAACAGCCTTCATTCGGACACCACGCCTGCAGACGCTGACGGGGAGCCACGCGGCGAGGCGGTGCAGTCGAATTCACGTCCCTGATAGACAGGTGTCAGTGGTGTGCCCCCTATGCTGCTCTTCGTGGGTGAATCGATTACTTTGTCTTCTGAACAGCGCCACGGACCGCGAACGGCATCCGCAGCAGCAGCCGCAAACGGCTACGAATGGTTGAAGAGCTGCGCCGAAGGAGATGCCAGCACTCACGGCAGTTAAATGCGGATGACAACGGCTCCCCTCGGAAACAGAAAAGCAGTCACGGTTTCTTCCCCCCTCGCTTTGTTCGAGTCTCCAGGCTCTGATATATATGCTTTCTACCTCCCGTGTTCTTTTTTCCGTTAAAAGTATAAATAGCTTCCCTTCTCTTTCTCTGTAACTTCATTTACCTTTGTTTCTATAAAACGATGCTTTTGTAGGCCCACGATGATGATGAGCTGTTGTACACGTTTTTCTAAACGTGGATGCCTTTTCTTTTTCTGTTTTACCCTCATTCTCTTGTTTGCCTGCATTTCTTCAGTGATTTCAGACTGTCTCGATTCGGGTGTGGGTGATGACCTCATCTTCTTATTCTGTCCGCGTAAGTAGACATGAGCGTGTTTGTTTGATTGCCTGTGTGTGTGTTGTGTGGTCTGTTTACCGCGGACGCAAGCAGGATCGGCGCTTTCTAGCTGCGTGGACTCGAGAGGCCACCTGGCCGTCAAGATGTACGACGGCGCAGCTGCAGCACGACACACAAACACGTGGAATCGATTCGCGCAGGCACGCCAAAAAGCTCCCACCTGCGCAGCGGCGAAGCGCACAGCGAAGGATGAGCGACGAGAGCAATTCGGCGTGCGTGTATGACATGCGAGAGCTCTACTTCTACCGCTGCTGTTACGGGTCACACACACGGCAATATATATATTTTCTTTTTAGTTCTACCTACTGTAACTTCTCTTTTACGCTCCTATATATATACATCTTCTCTGACGAACTTTCTTCTTCTTTCCGGAGCGGCTGTACTGGTGGACCAGCAGACGTGCTTCTTTTCTCTCTGGCACCTGCTGCTGTGCCTGCCGTACTCCTGCGGTTCCATTAGCCAACACCTATTGTGCGTGCTATGAAACAGAATCAAGCACTGCTGTGATGGATCGCGGAACCCAAGACGGCCCAAGCGAAAGCTTCTCTATTTTTTCCTGATGTAGATTTGCCAAAAGGAGCGTTAAGGGCACGTGAAGGATGGAAGAGAAGCCTCCCTTTTTGTTTTAACTTGTCCGGTTCATGAGTATAGTGATATCAAACGCCGTATGGTATCCGACTTGTACTCATCGTTTCCGATGTTGTGTGTTTCAATGCGTTTATGTTTATTTACATCATTTTCGGCTCTCGGCTCTCTGCGTGGTGTCGACTCACCGGGACATCCGCGGATGCAGGGGGAAACGAGAGCGCGTCCGTGTTGGTGTTGTTTGGTGGACTCTTTACGTGCGTGAGAGCTGCAGCGAAACGAGCAAACAAAGTGGCTGGCTGGTAGCCGGCCTCCTGTCGTTGCCGATCGGCGTGCGGCCGTTCCCCATCGAGTATTGGTGCCCTGTTCCTTCCTGTAGAAGTGGGGAAAGGGCCGTTGTGTTATTGCGTGTGTCTTTTGCCGTGTTTCGCTGTGGGAGGCGCAAGTCGAGGCTGCATGGCGCATGCACACGGAAAACGGGAGGAGGGAAGTAAAGGTGTGCTCTGTGTAGGTGTTTTGTTTCTTTGCCACTGGTGGTGTCGTGCATGCAGTCTCGTATCTTCTCTGGTCGCGGATGCGTGTGGCGCGGCGCGGCAACTTTACCCACGTCGCCCTGCCGAGTTATGCACCGTCAACGGCTGTTCTCGTTTGGCCCCCTGCTGCTCTGCACGGTGCGTGGCGGAGGACCACTTTCGTTTTTTCTTCCTATTTCTCCGCTCTCCGCCACATTGACGTTGCCACTAGTCGTGCATATGTATGGGTGTGAATGTGTGTGCGTGTTTGCATAGGAGGCAGCGCAGCTTAACCTTTTCCGCGCAGTTGAGTTGTTTCTCGCGCTCTTCGGGTGCGTGTAAGCGAGCATGCGCGTGCGTGCGTTTGTGTGGGTGTAAGTCTGCCTCACGTACACGCGCCGATCCACCTACAGTACGAAAACAGTAACAGCGGAAGAAGAGAGAGAGCAGTGCCCCATTCGAAATGCGCTGATCGCCGTCAGAACAGGAAAGACAACACCTTTGTTTTTTCCCTTTTCTGTTAAACTTTGTGTTCTAATCCCAATAAGGTGGACTACTTTTGAGCCCAAGAAGCGCTCGGACGTTGTGTGGAGGAGAGGCGGGCTGGTTGTGGTGGTGTGGGAGGAAATGGTTGTATTCCGTAGATCCCTCACAAACCGACACACGCCGGACCAATTGTGGGAGCGTGCAACGTCTTCCGGCCAGTTCGCTTCTTGTGCATCCTGTTCCCCAGCTGTCGCGTGCTGTGCTGCATGCTCGTGTGTGCGTGCGGCTGCGTGATTGTCCTCTCCCGGTACCCGCCCCTCAGCACTTGTTTCTTTATACGCGAATTGCTGTACGTCGTTGCCGGCGTGGAGCTCGCCCTCACCGCCTCTTCTCTCCACTGCCGTCGGCTGGCTTCAGTCTTTTAATTGTTTTTACGCGCTCATTTCTCTTTAAAAGTGTCTTCAATTCGGTGTCACCGTGATCGAGACGGATGCGTCCACAAGGAGGTGCGCCAACTTCCTTATTTCTTTTTCCCGGGCTGCGCACCTCCGATCTCCGTTCTCAGCTTCACGCGGGACCTAAAGCAATCCCTCTTGTTGTTGTTGGGCGAGAGTGTAAGAATCGCACGTGACTTTTCGCCCGGTCTTTCCTTCATCGTGCCGCGTGTGTTCGGCGTCGATGGGAGACGACGTAGCCAAAGGAGGACAATACAACGATCGGAAGGGGAAACACCCGCGCCTCATCTGTAACCTGGCGCAGCTAACCAGCCGTGCCCAGCGTGTGCGTAGAAGAATTCATGTCGTGCAACGCTCTTTCGACGGTGCTTTCGCTGCCGTTCGCTGCCGTTCGCTTGCTGCGCAGCGTCAGGTGTCTGTGAAACACACACGCGCGACGATGACACAAGGAATGGGGGAATGCGCGGCGTGTGGAGGCGGCTGCGCGTGCCTGCCCACCTGCCTGCGATGCGCTGCCATGTGTTGTGTAGGGGCGATGGGCCGTGGCGAAGCAGAACGCAGAATGCCGATCCGTCGTAGCTCACCATCCATTGGACGTGCTCCTCTTCCTGCCTTTTCATTCTCTTTTCCATCTGCGTTGTCTCACTGACACGCGCCGTGACACCCGACAAACGCCGCCGCAAACTTCCCTGCGACGCACACCTCACGCAGAACAAGCTAAGAAGTAACCGCTTTTGCATTTTCCACGCATCCCTTTACACCATTCTTGTTTCTTGTTTCGCCATTACCTCTCCCGGTCGGCGCACCGACTTTCGCTGCAGGTGCCTCTGCCTCTCATTTTCGTCTTCTCGCTCCCGCCCCTTTCTCGGCGGCGCCACGGGCTTGATCGACAGCGCCCACCCCACAGTGACGCTGTCTCTGTCCCCCTCCTTGCTCTCCTCTACTGCCGCTCTCTCATCGAGGCTTTACGGGCAGAGGCAAAAGACGAGCCGTGCTTCCCACCCCTCCCTCTCCCTCTGTCCACGATGGAGACGCACGAGAAGGTTGAGATCGTGAAGCTGGCCAGCGGCCCGCAGAAGCCGGTCAGCGAGTACAAGCGTTTCGCCATCCTCGTTCTCGGATCGTTCGGCTGCATTGTGTGCTCCTTCAGCTATGCGTGGAACTTGGTGTCGGCGGATATGCAAGAGCGCTACCACTTCACTCAGCGTGATATGAGCACCATCGTGACGGTGGGCCTGGTGGTGCAGTACTGCGTGCTACCCTACGCCTTTCTCTTCGATTATCTCGGTCCTCTGCCCATTGTTATTCTGGCCACCATCTACTTCCCGCTCGGCACGCTGCTGCTTGCGCTGTGCTTTATGGGCAAGATCAACGGCAGCGTCGCCACGTTGAGCGTCTTCAACGCATTGATGTCGTGCGGGTGCTCGCTCTTCGATCTCGGGTGCTGTGTAACGGTGCTGTCCTACTTCCCCACCAACCGTGGCCCGGTGACGGCGCTGCTGAAGACCTTCACCGGACTCGGCTCTGCGCTTGTGGCCTGCCTGTACGCCGGTTACTTCCACTCCGATCCGGAGAAGCACTTCTTCTTCCTCTTCGCGCTGGCTCTCGTGGTTGGCGTTCTCTGCATGGTCTTTCTGCGGCTGCCGGAGTACCACCTGACGCAGTACCAGCTGTCGCACCTCCCCATCGAGGAGCGGCAGCGCCGCGAGAACACCAAGGCGCAGTACCTACGCCAGAAGCCTCCGATCTGGCGCTTTGTCTACGGCTTTGTGATTCTGATCGTCCTGATCGTATTCCTTCCCACGCAGAGTGCGCTGGCCAGCTACCGCCACCTCGACTCCTCCGCGAAGAGGGCGTTTGCCATTGTGACGACGATTCTGACGCTCCTGTACCTCGTCGTTGCGGCTCCGGTGCCTTTCTGGGACCCCAAGCTGGAGGACCCGGAGGAGGACTCGGAGGACCTGGATGCGGACGCGAACATCAGCCTCGCGCTGAAGATCGACTCGGGCAACAACGCGCGGAAGCAGCACGACACGAATGAGCCGCACTGCGAGAGGAGCGAGCCGGCGGGCAACGACGACAACATCCACAAAGGCAACAGCACGGTTACGGCGGAAGCGATGCTGGAGGAGGACGATTTGAAGGAGGGGGAGCTGGAGATCGACTACATCGCTCCTGCCTATCCGGGCAGCTTCATCCACAACCTTCGCACCCTGGAGCTGTGGGCGCTGTGGTGGACCATGTTCACCGTCGTGGGGTCCGAGTTCGTGATCATCTACAACGCCACCAACATTCTGGCGGCGCTGCAGGGCGAGGACCCTTCCTCTTCGCTCAGCACGCTGCTGACGGTGCTGAACGGTGTGGGCAGTGCGGTGGGTCGTCTGCTGATGTCGTACTTTGAGGTTCACACGCAGAAGCGCAAGGCGGAGGACCGCATCCCCATCACGATTTCCCTGTTCCTGCCGACGGGTTCGATCATCATTTCCCTCATCTTATTTCTTGTGCTGCCGGCTGCTGCGCTGCCGCTGCCGTACGTTGTCGCTGCCCTCGGCAACGGCTTCCTGGCCGGTGTGACCCTCCTGGTGTCACGCACCATCTTCGCGAAGGACCCTGCGAAGCACTACAACTTCTGCTTCACCGCCACCATGCTCGCCTCGCTTGTGTTCAATCGTTTCCTCTACGGTGAGTGGTACACGGTGCAGGCGGAGAAGCAGAACCACGCGAATCATCGCTGCTACGGCAAGCACTGCGTGCTGATGCCGCTGGTCGTACTGATGGCACTGGCCTGCACTGCTTTTGCGACGGACGCGGTGCTGCACCTGCGGTACCGTTCCTTCTGCCAGCGCACTCTGGCCGAGCGTGCCCGTCTGCACGAGCTCGCCCATCACAACCACGAAATGAACGAGGCGATCAACAGCCTTCATTCGGACACCACGCCTGCAGACGCTGACGGGGAGCCACGCGGCGAGGCGGTGCAGTCGAATTCACGTCCCTGATAGACAGGTGTCAGTGGTGTGCCCCCTATGCTGCTCTTCGTGGGTGAATCGATTACTTTGTCTTCTGAACAGCGCCACGGACCGCGAACGGCATCCGCAGCAGCAGCCGCAAACGGCTACGAATGGTTGAAGAGCTGCGCCGAAGGAGATGCCAGCACTCACGGCAGTTAAATGCGGATGACAACGGCTCCCCTCGGAAACAGAAAAGCAGTCACGGTTTCTTCCCCCCTCGCTTTGTTCGAGTCTCCAGGCTCTGATATATATGCTTTCTACCTCCCGTGTTCTTTTTTCCGTTAAAAGTATAAATAGCTTCCCTTCTCTTTCTCTGTAACTTCATTTACCTTTGTTTCTATAAAACGATGCTTTTGTAGGCCCACGATGATGATGAGCTGTTGTACACGTTTTTCTAAACGTGGATGCCTTTTCTTTTTCTGTTTTACCCTCATTCTCTTGTTTGCCTGCATTTCTTCAGTGATTTCAGACTGTCTCGATTCGGGTGTGGGTGATGACCTCATCTTCTTATTCTGTCCGCGTAAGTAGACATGAGCGTGTTTGTTTGATTGCCTGTGTGTGTGTTGTGTGGTCTGTTTACCGCGGACGCAAGCAGGATCGGCGCTTTCTAGCTGCGTGGACTCGAGAGGCCACCTGGCCGTCAAGATGTACGACGGCGCAGCTGCAGCACGACACACAAACACGTGGAATCGATTCGCGCAGGCACGCCAAAAAGCTCCCACCTGCGCAGCGGCGAAGCGCACAGCGAAGGATGAGCGACGAGAGCAATTCGGCGTGCGTGTATGACATGCGAGAGCTCTACTTCTACCGCTGCTGTTACGGGTCACACACACGGCAATATATATATTTTCTTTTTAGTTCTACCTACTGTAACTTCTCTTTTACGCTCCTATATATATACATCTTCTCTGACGAACTTTCTTCTTCTTTCCGGAGCGGCTGTACTGGTGGACCAGCAGACGTGCTTCTTTTCTCTCTGGCACCTGCTGCTGTGCCTGCCGTACTCCTGCGGTTCCATTAGCCAACACCTATTGTGCGTGCTATGAAACAGAATCAAGCACTGCTGTGATGGATCGCGGAACCCAAGACGGCCCAAGCGAAAGCTTCTCTATTTTTTCCTGATGTAGATTTGCCAAAAGGAGCGTTAAGGGCACGTGAAGGATGGAAGAGAAGCCTCCCTTTTTGTTTTAACTTGTCCGGTTCATGAGTATAGTGATATCAAACGCCGTATGGTATCCGACTTGTACTCATCGTTTCCGATGTTGTGTGTTTCAATGCGTTTATGTTTATTTACATCATTTTCGGCTCTCGGCTCTCTGCGTGGTGTCGACTCACCGGGACATCCGCGGATGCAGGGGGAAACGAGAGCGCGTCCGTGTTGGTGTTGTTTGGTGGACTCTTTACGTGCGTGAGAGCTGCAGCGAAACGAGCAAACAAAGTGGCTGGCTGGTAGCCGGCCTCCTGTCGTTGCCGATCGGCGTGCGGCCGTTCCCCATCGAGTATTGGTGCCCTGTTCCTTCCTGTAGAAGTGGGGAAAGGGCCGTTGTGTTATTGCGTGTGTCTTTTGCCGTGTTTCGCTGTGGGAGGCGCAAGTCGAGGCTGCATGGCGCATGCACACGGAAAACGGGAGGAGGGAAGTAAAGGTGTGCTCTGTGTAGGTGTTTTGTTTCTTTGCCACTGGTGGTGTCGTGCATGCAGTCTCGTATCTTCTCTGGTCGCGGATGCGTGTGGCGCGGCGCGGCAACTTTACCCACGTCGCCCTGCCGAGTTATGCACCGTCAACGGCTGTTCTCGTTTGGCCCCCTGCTGCTCTGCACGGTGCGTGGCGGAGGACCACTTTCGTTTTTTCTTCCTATTTCTCCGCTCTCCGCCACATTGACGTTGCCACTAGTCGTGCATATGTATGGGTGTGAATGTGTGTGCGTGTTTGCATAGGAGGCAGCGCAGCTTAACCTTTTCCGCGCAGTTGAGTTGTTTCTCGCGCTCTTCGGGTGCGTGTAAGCGAGCATGCGCGTGCGTGCGTTTGTGTGGGTGTAAGTCTGCCTCACGTACACGCGCCGATCCACCTACAGTACGAAAACAGTAACAGCGGAAGAAGAGAGAGAGCAGTGCCCCATTCGAAATGCGCTGATCGCCGTCAGAACAGGAAAGACAACACCTTTGTTTTTTCCCTTTTCTGTTAAACTTTGTGTTCTAATCCCAATAAGGTGGACTACTTTTGAGCCCAAGAAGCGCTCGGACGTTGTGTGGAGGAGAGGCGGGCTGGTTGTGGTGGTGTGGGAGGAAATGGTTGTATTCCGTAGATCCCTCACAAACCGACACACGCCGGACCAATTGTGGGAGCGTGCAACGTCTTCCGGCCAGTTCGCTTCTTGTGCATCCTGTTCCCCAGCTGTCGCGTGCTGTGCTGCATGCTCGTGTGTGCGTGCGGCTGCGTGATTGTCCTCTCCCGGTACCCGCCCCTCAGCACTTGTTTCTTTATACGCGAATTGCTGTACGTCGTTGCCGGCGTGGAGCTCGCCCTCACCGCCTCTTCTCTCCACTGCCGTCGGCTGGCTTCAGTCTTTTAATTGTTTTTACGCGCTCATTTCTCTTTAAAAGTGTCTTCAATTCGGTGTCACCGTGATCGAGACGGATGCGTCCACAAGGAGGTGCGCCAACTTCCTTATTTCTTTTTCCCGGGCTGCGCACCTCCGATCTCCGTTCTCAGCTTCACGCGGGACCTAAAGCAATCCCTCTTGTTGTTGTTGGGCGAGAGTGTAAGAATCGCACGTGACTTTTCGCCCGGTCTTTCCTTCATCGTGCCGCGTGTGTTCGGCGTCGATGGGAGACGACGTAGCCAAAGGAGGACAATACAACGATCGGAAGGGGAAACACCCGCGCCTCATCTGTAACCTGGCGCAGCTAACCAGCCGTGCCCAGCGTGTGCGTAGAAGAATTCATGTCGTGCAACGCTCTTTCGACGGTGCTTTCGCTGCCGTTCGCTGCCGTTCGCTTGCTGCGCAGCGTCAGGTGTCTGTGAAACACACACGCGCGACGATGACACAAGGAATGGGGGAATGCGCGGCGTGTGGAGGCGGCTGCGCGTGCCTGCCCACCTGCCTGCGATGCGCTGCCATGTGTTGTGTAGGGGCGATGGGCCGTGGCGAAGCAGAACGCAGAATGCCGATCCGTCGTAGCTCACCATCCATTGGACGTGCTCCTCTTCCTGCCTTTTCATTCTCTTTTCCATCTGCGTTGTCTCACTGACACGCGCCGTGACACCCGACAAACGCCGCCGCAAACTTCCCTGCGACGCACACCTCACGCAGAACAAGCTAAGAAGTAACCGCTTTTGCATTTTCCACGCATCCCTTTACACCATTCTTGTTTCTTGTTTCGCCATTACCTCTCCCGGTCGGCGCACCGACTTTCGCTGCAGGTGCCTCTGCCTCTCATTTTCGTCTTCTCGCTCCCGCCCCTTTCTCGGCGGCGCCACGGGCTTGATCGACAGCGCCCACCCCACAGTGACGCTGTCTCTGTCCCCCTCCTTGCTCTCCTCTACTGCCGCTCTCTCATCGAGGCTTTACGGGCAGAGGCAAAAGACGAGCCGTGCTTCCCACCCCTCCCTCTCCCTCTGTCCACGATGGAGACGCACGAGAAGGTTGAGATCGTGAAGCTGGCCAGCGGCCCGCAGAAGCCGGTCAGCGAGTACAAGCGTTTCGCCATCCTCGTTCTCGGATCGTTCGGCTGCATTGTGTGCTCCTTCAGCTATGCGTGGAACTTGGTGTCGGCGGATATGCAAGAGCGCTACCACTTCACTCAGCGTGATATGAGCACCATCGTGACGGTGGGCCTGGTGGTGCAGTACTGCGTGCTACCCTACGCCTTTCTCTTCGATTATCTCGGTCCTCTGCCCATTGTTATTCTGGCCACCATCTACTTCCCGCTCGGCACGCTGCTGCTTGCGCTGTGCTTTATGGGCAAGATCAACGGCAGCGTCGCCACGTTGAGCGTCTTCAACGCATTGATGTCGTGCGGGTGCTCGCTCTTCGATCTCGGGTGCTGTGTAACGGTGCTGTCCTACTTCCCCACCAACCGTGGCCCGGTGACGGCGCTGCTGAAGACCTTCACCGGACTCGGCTCTGCGCTTGTGGCCTGCCTGTACGCCGGTTACTTCCACTCCGATCCGGAGAAGCACTTCTTCTTCCTCTTCGCGCTGGCTCTCGTGGTTGGCGTTCTCTGCATGGTCTTTCTGCGGCTGCCGGAGTACCACCTGACGCAGTACCAGCTGTCGCACCTCCCCATCGAGGAGCGGCAGCGCCGCGAGAACACCAAGGCGCAGTACCTACGCCAGAAGCCTCCGATCTGGCGCTTTGTCTACGGCTTTGTGATTCTGATCGTCCTGATCGTATTCCTTCCCACGCAGAGTGCGCTGGCCAGCTACCGCCACCTCGACTCCTCCGCGAAGAGGGCGTTTGCCATTGTGACGACGATTCTGACGCTCCTGTACCTCGTCGTTGCGGCTCCGGTGCCTTTCTGGGACCCCAAGCTGGAGGACCCGGAGGAGGACTCGGAGGACCTGGATGCGGACGCGAACATCAGCCTCGCGCTGAAGATCGACTCGGGCAACAACGCGCGGAAGCAGCACGACACGAATGAGCCGCACTGCGAGAGGAGCGAGCCGGCGGGCAACGACGACAACATCCACAAAGGCAACAGCACGGTTACGGCGGAAGCGATGCTGGAGGAGGACGATTTGAAGGAGGGGGAGCTGGAGATCGACTACATCGCTCCTGCCTATCCGGGCAGCTTCATCCACAACCTTCGCACCCTGGAGCTGTGGGCGCTGTGGTGGACCATGTTCACCGTCGTGGGGTCCGAGTTCGTGATCATCTACAACGCCACCAACATTCTGGCGGCGCTGCAGGGCGAGGACCCTTCCTCTTCGCTCAGCACGCTGCTGACGGTGCTGAACGGTGTGGGCAGTGCGGTGGGTCGTCTGCTGATGTCGTACTTTGAGGTTCACACGCAGAAGCGCAAGGCGGAGGACCGCATCCCCATCACGATTTCCCTGTTCCTGCCGACGGGTTCGATCATCATTTCCCTCATCTTATTTCTTGTGCTGCCGGCTGCTGCGCTGCCGCTGCCGTACGTTGTCGCTGCCCTCGGCAACGGCTTCCTGGCCGGTGTGACCCTCCTGGTGTCACGCACCATCTTCGCGAAGGACCCTGCGAAGCACTACAACTTCTGCTTCACCGCCACCATGCTCGCCTCGCTTGTGTTCAATCGTTTCCTCTACGGTGAGTGGTACACGGTGCAGGCGGAGAAGCAGAACCACGCGAATCATCGCTGCTACGGCAAGCACTGCGTGCTGATGCCGCTGGTCGTACTGATGGCACTGGCCTGCACTGCTTTTGCGACGGACGCGGTGCTGCACCTGCGGTACCGTTCCTTCTGCCAGCGCACTCTGGCCGAGCGTGCCCGTCTGCACGAGCTCGCCCATCACAACCACGAAATGAACGAGGCGATCAACAGCCTTCATTCGGACACCACGCCTGCAGACGCTGACGGGGAGCCACGCGGCGAGGCGGTGCAGTCGAATTCACGTCCCTGATAGACAGGTGTCAGTGGTGTGCCCCCTATGCTGCTCTTCGTGGGTGAATCGATTACTTTGTCTTCTGAACAGCGCCACGGACCGCGAACGGCATCCGCAGCAGCAGCCGCAAACGGCTACGAATGGTTGAAGAGCTGCGCCGAAGGAGATGCCAGCACTCACGGCAGTTAAATGCGGATGACAACGGCTCCCCTCGGAAACAGAAAAGCAGTCACGGTTTCTTCCCCCCTCGCTTTGTTCGAGTCTCCAGGCTCTGATATATATGCTTTCTACCTCCCGTGTTCTTTTTTCCGTTAAAAGTATAAATAGCTTCCCTTCTCTTTCTCTGTAACTTCATTTACCTTTGTTTCTATAAAACGATGCTTTTGTAGGCCCACGATGATGATGAGCTGTTGTACACGTTTTTCTAAACGTGGATGCCTTTTCTTTTTCTGTTTTACCCTCATTCTCTTGTTTGCCTGCATTTCTTCAGTGATTTCAGACTGTCTCGATTCGGGTGTGGGTGATGACCTCATCTTCTTATTCTGTCCGCGTAAGTAGACATGAGCGTGTTTGTTTGATTGCCTGTGTGTGTGTTGTGTGGTCTGTTTACCGCGGACGCAAGCAGGATCGGCGCTTTCTAGCTGCGTGGACTCGAGAGGCCACCTGGCCGTCAAGATGTACGACGGCGCAGCTGCAGCACGACACACAAACACGTGGAATCGATTCGCGCAGGCACGCCAAAAAGCTCCCACCTGCGCAGCGGCGAAGCGCACAGCGAAGGATGAGCGACGAGAGCAATTCGGCGTGCGTGTATGACATGCGAGAGCTCTACTTCTACCGCTGCTGTTACGGGTCACACACACGGCAATATATATATTTTCTTTTTAGTTCTACCTACTGTAACTTCTCTTTTACGCTCCTATATATATACATCTTCTCTGACGAACTTTCTTCTTCTTTCCGGAGCGGCTGTACTGGTGGACCAGCAGACGTGCTTCTTTTCTCTCTGGCACCTGCTGCTGTGCCTGCCGTACTCCTGCGGTTCCATTAGCCAACACCTATTGTGCGTGCTATGAAACAGAATCAAGCACTGCTGTGATGGATCGCGGAACCCAAGACGGCCCAAGCGAAAGCTTCTCTATTTTTTCCTGATGTAGATTTGCCAAAAGGAGCGTTAAGGGCACGTGAAGGATGGAAGAGAAGCCTCCCTTTTTGTTTTAACTTGTCCGGTTCATGAGTATAGTGATATCAAACGCCGTATGGTATCCGACTTGTACTCATCGTTTCCGATGTTGTGTGTTTCAATGCGTTTATGTTTATTTACATCATTTTCGGCTCTCGGCTCTCTGCGTGGTGTCGACTCACCGGGACATCCGCGGATGCAGGGGGAAACGAGAGCGCGTCCGTGTTGGTGTTGTTTGGTGGACTCTTTACGTGCGTGAGAGCTGCAGCGAAACGAGCAAACAAAGTGGCTGGCTGGTAGCCGGCCTCCTGTCGTTGCCGATCGGCGTGCGGCCGTTCCCCATCGAGTATTGGTGCCCTGTTCCTTCCTGTAGAAGTGGGGAAAGGGCCGTTGTGTTATTGCGTGTGTCTTTTGCCGTGTTTCGCTGTGGGAGGCGCAAGTCGAGGCTGCATGGCGCATGCACACGGAAAACGGGAGGAGGGAAGTAAAGGTGTGCTCTGTGTAGGTGTTTTGTTTCTTTGCCACTGGTGGTGTCGTGCATGCAGTCTCGTATCTTCTCTGGTCGCGGATGCGTGTGGCGCGGCGCGGCAACTTTACCCACGTCGCCCTGCCGAGTTATGCACCGTCAACGGCTGTTCTCGTTTGGCCCCCTGCTGCTCTGCACGGTGCGTGGCGGAGGACCACTTTCGTTTTTTCTTCCTATTTCTCCGCTCTCCGCCACATTGACGTTGCCACTAGTCGTGCATATGTATGGGTGTGAATGTGTGTGCGTGTTTGCATAGGAGGCAGCGCAGCTTAACCTTTTCCGCGCAGTTGAGTTGTTTCTCGCGCTCTTCGGGTGCGTGTAAGCGAGCATGCGCGTGCGTGCGTTTGTGTGGGTGTAAGTCTGCCTCACGTACACGCGCCGATCCACCTACAGTACGAAAACAGTAACAGCGGAAGAAGAGAGAGAGCAGTGCCCCATTCGAAATGCGCTGATCGCCGTCAGAACAGGAAAGACAACACCTTTGTTTTTTCCCTTTTCTGTTAAACTTTGTGTTCTAATCCCAATAAGGTGGACTACTTTTGAGCCCAAGAAGCGCTCGGACGTTGTGTGGAGGAGAGGCGGGCTGGTTGTGGTGGTGTGGGAGGAAATGGTTGTATTCCGTAGATCCCTCACAAACCGACACACGCCGGACCAATTGTGGGAGCGTGCAACGTCTTCCGGCCAGTTCGCTTCTTGTGCATCCTGTTCCCCAGCTGTCGCGTGCTGTGCTGCATGCTCGTGTGTGCGTGCGGCTGCGTGATTGTCCTCTCCCGGTACCCGCCCCTCAGCACTTGTTTCTTTATACGCGAATTGCTGTACGTCGTTGCCGGCGTGGAGCTCGCCCTCACCGCCTCTTCTCTCCACTGCCGTCGGCTGGCTTCAGTCTTTTAATTGTTTTTACGCGCTCATTTCTCTTTAAAAGTGTCTTCAATTCGGTGTCACCGTGATCGAGACGGATGCGTCCACAAGGAGGTGCGCCAACTTCCTTATTTCTTTTTCCCGGGCTGCGCACCTCCGATCTCCGTTCTCAGCTTCACGCGGGACCTAAAGCAATCCCTCTTGTTGTTGTTGGGCGAGAGTGTAAGAATCGCACGTGACTTTTCGCCCGGTCTTTCCTTCATCGTGCCGCGTGTGTTCGGCGTCGATGGGAGACGACGTAGCCAAAGGAGGACAATACAACGATCGGAAGGGGAAACACCCGCGCCTCATCTGTAACCTGGCGCAGCTAACCAGCCGTGCCCAGCGTGTGCGTAGAAGAATTCATGTCGTGCAACGCTCTTTCGACGGTGCTTTCGCTGCCGTTCGCTGCCGTTCGCTTGCTGCGCAGCGTCAGGTGTCTGTGAAACACACACGCGCGACGATGACACAAGGAATGGGGGAATGCGCGGCGTGTGGAGGCGGCTGCGCGTGCCTGCCCACCTGCCTGCGATGCGCTGCCATGTGTTGTGTAGGGGCGATGGGCCGTGGCGAAGCAGAACGCAGAATGCCGATCCGTCGTAGCTCACCATCCATTGGACGTGCTCCTCTTCCTGCCTTTTCATTCTCTTTTCCATCTGCGTTGTCTCACTGACACGCGCCGTGACACCCGACAAACGCCGCCGCAAACTTCCCTGCGACGCACACCTCACGCAGAACAAGCTAAGAAGTAACCGCTTTTGCATTTTCCACGCATCCCTTTACACCATTCTTGTTTCTTGTTTCGCCATTACCTCTCCCGGTCGGCGCACCGACTTTCGCTGCAGGTGCCTCTGCCTCTCATTTTCGTCTTCTCGCTCCCGCCCCTTTCTCGGCGGCGCCACGGGCTTGATCGACAGCGCCCACCCCACAGTGACGCTGTCTCTGTCCCCCTCCTTGCTCTCCTCTACTGCCGCTCTCTCATCGAGGCTTTACGGGCAGAGGCAAAAGACGAGCCGTGCTTCCCACCCCTCCCTCTCCCTCTGTCCACGATGGAGACGCACGAGAAGGTTGAGATCGTGAAGCTGGCCAGCGGCCCGCAGAAGCCGGTCAGCGAGTACAAGCGTTTCGCCATCCTCGTTCTCGGATCGTTCGGCTGCATTGTGTGCTCCTTCAGCTATGCGTGGAACTTGGTGTCGGCGGATATGCAAGAGCGCTACCACTTCACTCAGCGTGATATGAGCACCATCGTGACGGTGGGCCTGGTGGTGCAGTACTGCGTGCTACCCTACGCCTTTCTCTTCGATTATCTCGGTCCTCTGCCCATTGTTATTCTGGCCACCATCTACTTCCCGCTCGGCACGCTGCTGCTTGCGCTGTGCTTTATGGGCAAGATCAACGGCAGCGTCGCCACGTTGAGCGTCTTCAACGCATTGATGTCGTGCGGGTGCTCGCTCTTCGATCTCGGGTGCTGTGTAACGGTGCTGTCCTACTTCCCCACCAACCGTGGCCCGGTGACGGCGCTGCTGAAGACCTTCACCGGACTCGGCTCTGCGCTTGTGGCCTGCCTGTACGCCGGTTACTTCCACTCCGATCCGGAGAAGCACTTCTTCTTCCTCTTCGCGCTGGCTCTCGTGGTTGGCGTTCTCTGCATGGTCTTTCTGCGGCTGCCGGAGTACCACCTGACGCAGTACCAGCTGTCGCACCTCCCCATCGAGGAGCGGCAGCGCCGCGAGAACACCAAGGCGCAGTACCTACGCCAGAAGCCTCCGATCTGGCGCTTTGTCTACGGCTTTGTGATTCTGATCGTCCTGATCGTATTCCTTCCCACGCAGAGTGCGCTGGCCAGCTACCGCCACCTCGACTCCTCCGCGAAGAGGGCGTTTGCCATTGTGACGACGATTCTGACGCTCCTGTACCTCGTCGTTGCGGCTCCGGTGCCTTTCTGGGACCCCAAGCTGGAGGACCCGGAGGAGGACTCGGAGGACCTGGATGCGGACGCGAACATCAGCCTCGCGCTGAAGATCGACTCGGGCAACAACGCGCGGAAGCAGCACGACACGAATGAGCCGCACTGCGAGAGGAGCGAGCCGGCGGGCAACGACGACAACATCCACAAAGGCAACAGCACGGTTACGGCGGAAGCGATGCTGGAGGAGGACGATTTGAAGGAGGGGGAGCTGGAGATCGACTACATCGCTCCTGCCTATCCGGGCAGCTTCATCCACAACCTTCGCACCCTGGAGCTGTGGGCGCTGTGGTGGACCATGTTCACCGTCGTGGGGTCCGAGTTCGTGATCATCTACAACGCCACCAACATTCTGGCGGCGCTGCAGGGCGAGGACCCTTCCTCTTCGCTCAGCACGCTGCTGACGGTGCTGAACGGTGTGGGCAGTGCGGTGGGTCGTCTGCTGATGTCGTACTTTGAGGTTCACACGCAGAAGCGCAAGGCGGAGGACCGCATCCCCATCACGATTTCCCTGTTCCTGCCGACGGGTTCGATCATCATTTCCCTCATCTTATTTCTTGTGCTGCCGGCTGCTGCGCTGCCGCTGCCGTACGTTGTCGCTGCCCTCGGCAACGGCTTCCTGGCCGGTGTGACCCTCCTGGTGTCACGCACCATCTTCGCGAAGGACCCTGCGAAGCACTACAACTTCTGCTTCACCGCCACCATGCTCGCCTCGCTTGTGTTCAATCGTTTCCTCTACGGTGAGTGGTACACGGTGCAGGCGGAGAAGCAGAACCACGCGAATCATCGCTGCTACGGCAAGCACTGCGTGCTGATGCCGCTGGTCGTACTGATGGCACTGGCCTGCACTGCTTTTGCGACGGACGCGGTGCTGCACCTGCGGTACCGTTCCTTCTGCCAGCGCACTCTGGCCGAGCGTGCCCGTCTGCACGAGCTCGCCCATCACAACCACGAAATGAACGAGGCGATCAACAGCCTTCATTCGGACACCACGCCTGCAGACGCTGACGGGGAGCCACGCGGCGAGGCGGTGCAGTCGAATTCACGTCCCTGATAGACAGGTGTCAGTGGTGTGCCCCCTATGCTGCTCTTCGTGGGTGAATCGATTACTTTGTCTTCTGAACAGCGCCACGGACCGCGAACGGCATCCGCAGCAGCAGCCGCAAACGGCTACGAATGGTTGAAGAGCTGCGCCGAAGGAGATGCCAGCACTCACGGCAGTTAAATGCGGATGACAACGGCTCCCCTCGGAAACAGAAAAGCAGTCACGGTTTCTTCCCCCCTCGCTTTGTTCGAGTCTCCAGGCTCTGATATATATGCTTTCTACCTCCCGTGTTCTTTTTTCCGTTAAAAGTATAAATAGCTTCCCTTCTCTTTCTCTGTAACTTCATTTACCTTTGTTTCTATAAAACGATGCTTTTGTAGGCCCACGATGATGATGAGCTGTTGTACACGTTTTTCTAAACGTGGATGCCTTTTCTTTTTCTGTTTTACCCTCATTCTCTTGTTTGCCTGCATTTCTTCAGTGATTTCAGACTGTCTCGATTCGGGTGTGGGTGATGACCTCATCTTCTTATTCTGTCCGCGTAAGTAGACATGAGCGTGTTTGTTTGATTGCCTGTGTGTGTGTTGTGTGGTCTGTTTACCGCGGACGCAAGCAGGATCGGCGCTTTCTAGCTGCGTGGACTCGAGAGGCCACCTGGCCGTCAAGATGTACGACGGCGCAGCTGCAGCACGACACACAAACACGTGGAATCGATTCGCGCAGGCACGCCAAAAAGCTCCCACCTGCGCAGCGGCGAAGCGCACAGCGAAGGATGAGCGACGAGAGCAATTCGGCGTGCGTGTATGACATGCGAGAGCTCTACTTCTACCGCTGCTGTTACGGGTCACACACACGGCAATATATATATTTTCTTTTTAGTTCTACCTACTGTAACTTCTCTTTTACGCTCCTATATATATACATCTTCTCTGACGAACTTTCTTCTTCTTTCCGGAGCGGCTGTACTGGTGGACCAGCAGACGTGCTTCTTTTCTCTCTGGCACCTGCTGCTGTGCCTGCCGTACTCCTGCGGTTCCATTAGCCAACACCTATTGTGCGTGCTATGAAACAGAATCAAGCACTGCTGTGATGGATCGCGGAACCCAAGACGGCCCAAGCGAAAGCTTCTCTATTTTTTCCTGATGTAGATTTGCCAAAAGGAGCGTTAAGGGCACGTGAAGGATGGAAGAGAAGCCTCCCTTTTTGTTTTAACTTGTCCGGTTCATGAGTATAGTGATATCAAACGCCGTATGGTATCCGACTTGTACTCATCGTTTCCGATGTTGTGTGTTTCAATGCGTTTATGTTTATTTACATCATTTTCGGCTCTCGGCTCTCTGCGTGGTGTCGACTCACCGGGACATCCGCGGATGCAGGGGGAAACGAGAGCGCGTCCGTGTTGGTGTTGTTTGGTGGACTCTTTACGTGCGTGAGAGCTGCAGCGAAACGAGCAAACAAAGTGGCTGGCTGGTAGCCGGCCTCCTGTCGTTGCCGATCGGCGTGCGGCCGTTCCCCATCGAGTATTGGTGCCCTGTTCCTTCCTGTAGAAGTGGGGAAAGGGCCGTTGTGTTATTGCGTGTGTCTTTTGCCGTGTTTCGCTGTGGGAGGCGCAAGTCGAGGCTGCATGGCGCATGCACACGGAAAACGGGAGGAGGGAAGTAAAGGTGTGCTCTGTGTAGGTGTTTTGTTTCTTTGCCACTGGTGGTGTCGTGCATGCAGTCTCGTATCTTCTCTGGTCGCGGATGCGTGTGGCGCGGCGCGGCAACTTTACCCACGTCGCCCTGCCGAGTTATGCACCGTCAACGGCTGTTCTCGTTTGGCCCCCTGCTGCTCTGCACGGTGCGTGGCGGAGGACCACTTTCGTTTTTTCTTCCTATTTCTCCGCTCTCCGCCACATTGACGTTGCCACTAGTCGTGCATATGTATGGGTGTGAATGTGTGTGCGTGTTTGCATAGGAGGCAGCGCAGCTTAACCTTTTCCGCGCAGTTGAGTTGTTTCTCGCGCTCTTCGGGTGCGTGTAAGCGAGCATGCGCGTGCGTGCGTTTGTGTGGGTGTAAGTCTGCCTCACGTACACGCGCCGATCCACCTACAGTACGAAAACAGTAACAGCGGAAGAAGAGAGAGAGCAGTGCCCCATTCGAAATGCGCTGATCGCCGTCAGAACAGGAAAGACAACACCTTTGTTTTTTCCCTTTTCTGTTAAACTTTGTGTTCTAATCCCAATAAGGTGGACTACTTTTGAGCCCAAGAAGCGCTCGGACGTTGTGTGGAGGAGAGGCGGGCTGGTTGTGGTGGTGTGGGAGGAAATGGTTGTATTCCGTAGATCCCTCACAAACCGACACACGCCGGACCAATTGTGGGAGCGTGCAACGTCTTCCGGCCAGTTCGCTTCTTGTGCATCCTGTTCCCCAGCTGTCGCGTGCTGTGCTGCATGCTCGTGTGTGCGTGCGGCTGCGTGATTGTCCTCTCCCGGTACCCGCCCCTCAGCACTTGTTTCTTTATACGCGAATTGCTGTACGTCGTTGCCGGCGTGGAGCTCGCCCTCACCGCCTCTTCTCTCCACTGCCGTCGGCTGGCTTCAGTCTTTTAATTGTTTTTACGCGCTCATTTCTCTTTAAAAGTGTCTTCAATTCGGTGTCACCGTGATCGAGACGGATGCGTCCACAAGGAGGTGCGCCAACTTCCTTATTTCTTTTTCCCGGGCTGCGCACCTCCGATCTCCGTTCTCAGCTTCACGCGGGACCTAATGCAATTTTTCTTTTTCGTTTCCGATTTTTTTTCATTGCTGTTGATTGTCGCGAATAACCAGCAGGGAAAGGAGGACGCTTCACTTTGTCTGCCGTACGGAGAAGACTCCGTGCGCAGCGAAGCGATGCTCGCAGAAGCGTCCGAGTAATATCCATCACATCTGTAATAATGACGGGCCTCTTTTGGAGTGCTTTTCTCCATGTTTTCTACAACAGATAACCATGTGGGTTTCTGTTTTGTTTTTCTCTCTCCCCCCTCTCTCTCTCTTCCCTTTCCCCTTTCTACGTTACCGATGCTCTAACATCCGTCACTGTATTATCGTGCGTGCCCTCCTTCACGCATACAGCTGGCAGACAACGAAAATATGTCACCGACGCAGTAACCGGCTGGCTGCTGAGACGTGGGACGACCAAAAAGGAAACG
Source organism: Leptomonas pyrrhocoris (assembly GCF_001293395.1). Taxonomy (NCBI): domain Eukaryota; phylum Euglenozoa; class Kinetoplastea; order Trypanosomatida; family Trypanosomatidae; genus Leptomonas; species Leptomonas pyrrhocoris. Next base: position 305,100 of record NW_015438374.1, read on the forward strand.
GACGATCGCAGATAACGAAGAAAGGGCAACGGTGCCAAATGCCAGCGAAATCGGTTTTCACTTCGTTGCTGTTAATTATATGTTTCTTCTTTTTTTTTTTTTGGTTTTCGGAGGAGGCGGAGTGTTGTACTCGCAGCATCAAGTGGTGTGCCAAGTTTTCCTTCTCAACCCGTCTTGTGCTTCGACTGTGGGGGGACTCAAAAGAATCGAAGACGAATAATAACATTAACAATAATAACGGTGCCAAACAGCGTCGAAGAGGAGCAGACGACGAAGCCGTTAACATGAAAGCGAAATGAAGGACAACCGAAATGTCGATGTTCCTTCAATGTTTTTTTTTGATTTCTCTGCTGCAAACGTATTTTTCTTGTTCTTGTTTTTCCTTATATAAAAAGAGAAGCCGTCATCGAGAACGAGACACTGTTTCTACGTTTCGCTCCTCACGTTGTTGTTATCATTATTTTTTTAAAATACTTCTCGAGCATCTAATCATATTCTGTTAGTCATGTCACGTACGTGTCTAGTCAGGCTTGATTCCCAGCATCCAGAAGGAATATGAAGAAAGGAAAAGAAAGGTAAGAGGTGGATTTGTTTCTTGCTAAAGAAAGTGTGACAAACCCACGAGGTTCACTTCCATACTGGAGTAGCTTTGTTACTGCCTGCGCAACAAGCCACCGGTGATATCCGCCGTGAATGTGATGCTCTAACGCTGTGCCTTCACTTCTCTCGTAAATGATCCACGCAAAGGAACCGAATAAAAAACGTTTGTAAGAAAGAGAAAAAAACTAAGTTCCTCTTGCTGTCTTCATTGAGGCAGCGAAAGTGGAATGTATGCGTGTGTGTGTGTGTGATCTATTCTTCTCCTCTGAAGAAAAACTTTACTGACCGTCATGATCATCTTTCTTTGGCTCTTTCGCTTCCTCTCCTTTATTCCGGCCGACTCACTTCCTACTGGCATGGACCTCGCTTTCTCTGGGGCCTTTGGTGTCACCGCTGCACTCGTCTTGGGTATTGCCCTTCTCTCTCTCTCCCCCGCCCTCCGTGCGTACATTAGTAAAGCACCAGTAAATAAAATCGCCTCACAACCTTTGCTTTCCCATCATTCTCCCTTTTCTTTGCTCGCTCTTTCGTTCAGAGCCACACAGAGTATTTTTCTGTTTCTTCATTTCCCACGCCCTTTTTTTTGTTCTACAGAAGAAAAAAAATATCGGAAGAAACAAAGACGGTCTTACTTGAAACACACACACACACCCATATCCACCCACATTGCTGAACTCCATTACTCTCCGCAGTCTCCGCGTTTCCGGCTTTCTGCTATTACCGAATCTATTGTGACTTTAAGGAACCCGATCTATATATATATTTCGAAGGAGTGCCATCGTTCTTTGTTTCCCTCGTTTCTGCGTATTTCTCCTCTTTTTTTCCTCCGCGCGCGAAAAACACCGCTGTTGCGCATTGTGTTCACTGTACCGAGAAAAGGAAGTGGAAGAGAAGTAATAAGAAAAGAATCCACAAGTGCGTGCGCTACAACTTTGTCGACTCCGTTCGCTGGTACGCACGTCAGCTTTCCTCTTCTTGCTGCTTCTTCTTGCTCTCTCCCCCCTCCTCTTTTTTATTAATTCCCCAGCTGCGATCCATCACGCACACGCGCACGTTCTCGCCGTTGCTTCCTTTCCGCTGTTCTCCCACCCGCCGTTCGCCGACAGGATGACACGTACCAGCGAACCTGACTGTGCCGAGAAGCCGGTCCGGAAGGATGCGCACCAGCTTAGTGACACCGATGGCAGCGAAAGCACGCACAATGTCATTCGATTGGACCTGCACAACCAGAAGCCGGTCAGCGAATCACGCCGCTTTGCTTTGATGACGCTGGCGTGCTTTGCCATGATCTGCGCGTCCACGTCGTACTCCTTCAACCTCTTCAGTGTGGCGCTGCAGACGAAGTACAACTACGACTCGCGCCAGATGTCGTCCATCAACACGGTTGGCATGGTGTTCTGCTACTTCTTGTTGCCGTATGGGTTCACCTACGACTATCTCGGGCCGCTGCCGGTATACGTACTGGCGTGCGTGCTGGCACCGCTCGGTCAGCTGCTGATGGGCCTGACGTTCCAGGGCGTTGTGACCGGCAGCGTTGTGCGCTTCTGCGTGTTCAACGCGCTGCTGAGCCTGGGCAGCCAGCTGTTCGACCTGGCAACGGTAGTGACGCTATTGAGCATCTTCCCGACGAAGCGCGGCTGGGTGATCGCGCTGCTGAAGACGCTGATGGGGCTGGGCTCCGCGATCATCGGGTCGATCCGCGTCGGCTTCTTCCCGAACACGCCCGCGAACTACTTCTACTTCCTGATGGCAATGGTGGTGGTGGTCGGCGTGATGTGCGTGGTGTTTGTGCGGCTACCGTCGTACCACCTGACCGGCTACGAGCAGCGCCACCTGAGCCAAGAGGAGAAGCAGGTACGTGGGGCGGGGGTCGCGGCGTACCTCGTGAAGGAGCCGCCGATGTGGCGCTTCTACTTCGGCATCGCACTGATTCTTGTGCTGGTGGTGTACCTGCCGGCGACGAGCGCTGTGTCCGCCTTCGTGAAGCTGCCCGCGTCGGGGCCGCAGACCTTTGCGATCATTACGGTGGTGCTGTCGTGTTGCTTCCTTGTGATGATGGCGCCGTGCCCGTGGCTGGACCGCCGTACGACAAAGAAGACGGCTGCCGCGCAGGCCGTGGAGGCGGGGGCGGAGATGGCTGACGGGGCCGACGAAGACTCAACGCGCAATGAGGTGCTGACGGACATCGACTACATCGCGCCTGCGTACCAGACGACGTTCCTGCAGAGCTGCTGCACGGTGCGGCTGTGGTGCATCTTCTGGACGATGTTCTGCGGCGTCGGCTCCGAGTTCGTGATCATCTTCAACGCGTCGACGGTCTTCCAGGCGCTGACGGAGACGGAGAACCTGGACACGACGGTGTCGGCGCTGCTGACGGTGCTGAACGGTGCGGGCAGTGCTGTGGGTCGTCTGCTGATGTCTGTGTTCGAGGCGTACACGCAGAAGCGCAAGGCGGAGGACCGCATCCCCATCACGTACGCCTTCTTTGTGCCGACGGCACTGATTATCGTCTCGATCGTGCTGTTCCTGGTGTTGCCGGGTCGCTCCCTGCTGCTCGCCTTCGCGATTGCTGCGCTGGGCAACGGCTTCTGCGCAAGCATCACGATCTTGGTTCTGCGCACCATCTACGCGAAGGATGCGGCGAAGCACTACAACTTCGGCTATAACGCGCTGTGGCTGTCGGCCATCCTGCTGAACCGCCTGCTCTTTGGTGAGTGGATCGCATCGCGGGCGGAGAAGCAGGGGGTGAAGAAGTGTCTGGGCCGCGGCTGTGTGCTGATGCCGATGCTTGTGATGATGGGCCTGAACGTGACGGCGATGCTGTCGGACGTGTACGTGCACTTCAGCTACGTGCGCTTCTCTCGCAAGGTGCTGGCGGAGCGCCGCCGCATCAAGGAAGAGGCAGCCAACGTGGAGCCGGTCAGCGTGGGGAAGGAGATGGTGGTGGTGACGGGTGAGCTGACGGCTGTACAGGACGATAGCGAGAACCTCCGCGATTCACTCGACAGCCCGAGGCAGGGTGCGTAAAAAAAGAGGAAAAGAACATGATGTGGTGTATTGTCTCCCTCGCAAACACATTAAAGCAGAGGCAGCATCACGAAGGGTCGAGGAGGTGAGGTGGAGGTGTCAGGAAGGATTGGCGCGCCTTGAGGATGCGTAGGAGGAGACAACGCAGGTGCGTGGAAGGCTTCTTTTACGAAGGTTTGTTGGACTATTCACGGTGGCGCTTTGCGAGCAGGCTGTTGTCTGCGTGTGCCTCTCGCGCTCTCGCTCTTCTTCTCTTCTAATCTTGGACGTGGCTTTCTGCATCACCGCCCTCCTCACTCTACGCTCTTTCTGAGAAAAGGATGTGGCGGCGGTGATCGTGCCTAACTGCTGCTCTGTGTCTTGTACGAGGTGACGCCACCGAACTCCGCTTCTGTTGCTCTCCACTTTTACGCCTATGCAAACGGATAGCTCTGCTGGGTCTCCCATTTTTCCCTCCTCCACTCCACTCTAGTGTTTTCCACTCGCCGCTGCCACGCAATAGGCGTAGTTGGTAAAACTACTGGTGCGGATGCGTGTATGGGCGTTCAACGCGTCGACAAAAAGCGCTTGCGACTGCAGATGCCGACCAGCGTTGTTAGCATTTCTTCGTGACTTCCTGCTCTCCAAAGTAGACGCACGACCCTCCCCAAATCGGAGGCTAATAACATGCCTGCAACGACCAAGGAGAGAAGTACCACGTAACTGCTCCTTTTTAAAAGCGTTTTCTCTATGCTTGTTCAGTGACGGCAGCAAACGACAACACAAGAGCCGAGTTCTTCACCTTGGTTTACCACGACGTACGACAGCTCGCCCCCCGTTCGTGGGCAGCGTCGCCGCGGCGAATTCTGTTCTTATATATTTTTTTTTTGTTTAGTTTCTGTTGTTGTTGTTGATGTGTGCGTTAAGCGGTGTGCGTGAATCTATATATATGTGTGATTTTGTTTTCTCTTGCCGCTGTACATTTATTCTGTTTTTCCCTCTGCCACCTCTCCTTCTCTCTTCTCTCTTCACGGAGCAGCGCGAGATCCGAATGAGGTGTCAAAGAAGAAGAGAGAGAGAGAGAAGAGAGCGGCCACCTTTGCGTTCCCTTTTTTCCCCACATCATCTGCCCATGCTGTGCGCGGTTTTATTTCCTAGTCTCTGTGTCGGCGGCCCAAGCCGCATGGCTCTTCCACTTTTTAACAACAAAACGACTGTTCTGGGTCATGAGATGAAGAGTTCTAAAGAGTAGGCACGATGAGAGGGAGGGGAAGGGGGAGGGATAAGGGCCGGCTTACAAAAGAAATAATAAAGAAACGATGAGAACGAACATGAAATGTAAAGAGCAGAAGAGGGGAGAGGAGACGGTTTGGCAGTCCAAGCTGTGTGCCGGAGCACGCGCGGGGCATGACATGCACAAACCGCCTTTCCTTCCCCTCCCATTCTGACTCGTAGTTTTTTCTCTTAGATCCACCCGTACACGCACACACGCGCACACATTAAGGATGCGGTTCTTTAAATACAAGTACTTTTCTCTTTTTTTTTGTTTTGCCTTGTAACTGTATGATGAAGGAGAAAAGAATTTGGGATTTTCCTCTATCGAGACTCCAGTGTTGTAGAGCTAATGCCTCTTAAGGTTGCGATCGTTAGAGGGCTATCCGCTCTCTCCCTTTTCTTCATCGTTGAATATTTTTCTTTTTCCCTCTCTTTCTGTTGCTCAGTGCCATATATATATATATTATTATTTTTTTTCTAAAACTGTACATGAACGGGAGCGATGCACATCGGGTTGCATTCAATCCTCTCCACGAAAGACATACAATTATAGCAAAAGTCAATCGAAGACAAACACCGTGTAAATGAATAAATACGACTCTTTCTTTTCTCTCTCTCCCTTGTTTCGTTGGTATTTTCTTTCTTTCTTCTTTAAAAGTAGTTTTTGTAATGGAGTACAAAGAGTTGTACACGCCTTCTCTGTTCTTGTCATAGATGTTCGAATGAAAGAGAGAGAGAGCGAAAGAGCCCTCCCTCTCTTTTTATTTCCACCTATTCTACACCCGATATGTATTCTTGATTTCTGTCTTTCTCCGATTATTTTTTGTTTTGCGAGTGCTTATTTATCTTAATTAGAAGAGTATTTCTTTATTTATAAAATATCTGTTTTCCGCTTTGCTTTCTTCTCTTTGCCTTTAGCGAAAATGACGCCTGCAACCGTGTAAATGCATGTTGTGTGTGTTTTGTGTGTCTCTCTCTATTGATATAAGTACTTTCTATGGAGTTCCAGCTTCACTGCGCTCGCGAGTTTTCTTTGTTTTTGTTTTCACTGCGGACTTTTATCTCTTCTCTTTCCTTCGTCGTCGTGTCTCCTCCTTTACCAAATTGTCTGCTCCGTCAGTTTTCCGAGTGAAGGAGAGAGGAACACGTTCACACTCGCCCCCGTTGTTCTCTTTTTCCATGTTTGTTTTTCCATGAAGGAGGCCCATCAACCCCCCTCTGAGGATTGGCGCGGCAGCACGGCACCTTAAACGAGACAAAAAAGGCTGTATGCGTGGGTGAGGAGAGCAGGTTTTTCTTTGTTTTGTTGGCAAGTGGGCTCGGGTGGGGGTTGGGCAGGTGTGTGCGATTCGGTTGAGGACCCTTTTTTTTTTGGGGTGGCAACTAGACGAGCCCAAGCAGCGGCGCGGGTGTGACGCGTGCGCAGCCCATTGTCTGCCAACTGAACCGGTTTCCTTCACTGTTCTTTTCTTCTTATTGCCTTCCTCAACCTTTTTTAAATATCTCTTCTGTTTGTAAAGCTACCGCCATCATTCAGACGTGCGTTATCGAAGGCAAAACCTCCTTTCGTCGGTTACAGAGGAAAGAAATAAAGAGAGTTGTATCGCAGCAGTTTTCGTGCTCTCTTTTTTTACTTTTCGATTATTATCGGTGGTAAGATAAAAGAGATACGGACGCAGGCCGACAGACAGACGCGGGTGCTATGTTGGCGCATTGAGTCGACACAACTACACGCATTTCGTCAAGGGACTGCACTGCGCAGGCGTTGTGGTGTGAAGGTGCACCAGCACGGGCATCGACCGCCGCCGCCGCCTCCGTCGACGACGCGTGTTCTCGCGAGGGTGTTGCCGGACCGGGTGGCGCCGACGTTGGGTGTGCCGGCTGCTTTGTGCGTTCTATGGTGCTCTGTGGACGGAGCGGCTGCCTCTCCTTCTGTCTCTTCTCTACCACCTCTCTCTCCTCCCCCTCTCCCTCTTTTCCTTGTGCCGCCGTTGCTTCTCCATCGTTGCCTCCTGTGACCGGATCAACGCCACTGCTGGTGCCCTCGCCGCGCCGCACCCACACACCGTGCATTTCGACGCACCGCATCGGCCGTCCCCCCACGACGCCAACAGATTAAATCATCGACAAACAACGACTAACGGCCTCTCCACACACCCCCTCTCTTTCGTTTTCTCTTCCTCCACGAAGGACTCCGCAGTTTCCCTCTCCTTTCCTTCTCCTTTCCCCTCTTTCCAGAGCCACCGCATCCCCCGCGGCTCTCTCTCCCCTGCCCCCTCTCTGCTCTCTGCTCTCTAGCGCTTTCACGGAGCCGAGAATGACGGACCTGTCCGGGGCGGAGCGGCGGCACGATGAGCCTGACAGCGCGGACGACGAGGCGAAGAAGGCGGTGCACCAGCTGGACACGCGCAACGTCGCGCGGCTGAGCGAGCTGAAGCGCTTCGTGTGCCTGACAGCGGCGTGCTTCGCCATGATCTGCGCGTCCACGTCGTACGCCTTCAACCTGTTCAGCGGGAGTCTGCAGGCGGAGTACAACTACGACTCGCGCGCCATGTCGACGATCAACTCCGTGGGCATGGTGTTCGCGTACTTCCTGATGCCGTACGGGTTCATTTGCGACTACTTCGGCCCCTTCCCCGTCTACGTGATCGCGACGACCTACTTCTCGCTGGGTGCGCTACTGATGGGCCTGACGTTCCAGGGCGTTGTGACGGGCAGCGTTGTGCGCTTCTGCGTGTTCAACGCGCTGCTGAGCCTGGGCAGCCAGCTGTTCGACCTTGCGAGCATGACGGCGATCGTGAGCATCTTCCCGACGCGCAAGGGCTGGGTGATCGCGCTGCTGAAGACGCTGATGGGGCTGGGCTCCGCGATCATCGCGGCCATCCAGACCGGCTTCTTCGCCACGACGCCCGCGAACTACTTCTACTTCCTGATGGCGCTTGTGATCGTGGTGGCTGCGTGCGTGATGTCGCTGGTGCGGTTGCCGTCGTATCACCTGACCGGCTACGAGCAGCGCCACCTGAGCGAGGAGGCGAAGGAGCGGCGCATGGAGCACCGCGTGAGCTACCTGACGCAGGAGCCGCCGATGTGGCGCTTCTACTACGGCATCGTGGTGATCCTTGTGCTGGTGGTGTACCTGCCGGCGACGAGCGCGGTTGTTGCGTTTTGCGGCATCCAGCAGAACGGCAAGCGCGCGATTGCGATTGTAGCCATTGTGCTGACGCTGCTGCTGCTGTGCATCATGGCGCCGTGCCCGTGGCTGGACCGCCTGACGACGAAGAGGGGCGCCAACTTGGAGGACGAGGAGTCGGAGGAGTGCATGGCAGACGAGCCGCTGGAGCTGGAGGGGCTGCCGGCGGAGAAGCGTCTGGCGACGTCCTCGTCCGCCTCGACTCCGGACGACGAGCGGCGCAACCGCAGCGGGGAACCCGTCGACGACGACCTCTGCCGCGACGACCTGCAGATGAACGCGAGCGAGGATGCGGCCGCGAAGTGCCGCGGGGGCGCCGTGAAGACGGACGTGGACTTCGTCGCCCCGCAGTTCCAGACGACGTTCCTGCAGAGCTGCTGCACGGTGCGGCTGTGGTGCATCTTCTGGACGATGTTCTGCGGTCTCGGCTGCGAGTTCGTGATCATCTTCAACGCCCGCTTCATCTTCCAGGCGCTGACGGAGGCGGAGACGCTGGACTCGACGATTGCCGCGCTGCTGACGGTGCTGAACGGTGCGGGTAGCGCTCTGGGACGTCTCTCCATGTCATTCTTTGAGATGTATACGCAAACGCAGCGTCCGGAGGACCGCATCCTCATCACGTACGCCCTCTTTGTGCCGACCACGTTTCTGATCGTGTCGATTGCGCTATTCTTGGCGCTGCCGGGCCGCTCCCTGCTGCTCGCGTACTCAATTGCGGCGCTGGGCAACGGCTTCTGCGCGAGCATCACGATCTTGGTGGTGCGCACCATCTACGCAAAGGACCCTGCGAAGCACTACAACTTCGGCATCAACGCGCTGGTGCCGGCGGCCATCCTGCTGAACCGCCTGCTGTACGGCGAGTGGTACGCGGTGCAGGCGGACAAGCAGGGCCGCAAGGTGTGTCTGGGCCGCGGCTGTGTGCTGATGCCGATGCTTGTGATGATGGGCCTGAACATGACGGCGTTCCTGTCCACCGTCTACGTGCACTTCAACTACCGCAACTTCTGCCGCAAGGTGATGGCGGAGCGCCGCCGCATCAAGGAGGAGGGCGAGGAGGCCGCTGCGACGCGTGGGGTGGAGGAGGCGTCGCAGATCGCGTAGAGAAGGAACGGAAGAACACGGAAAACGGTTCTCGTTCTCCATCGGATACGCCTTCGCTCCACGAGGCGCGCATGACGCAGTCACTAACCTCCGCATTGCTCGCCGTCCAGCAAACATAAGTGGGTCCTATAGTACACTCGCTTAGTCTGCTGTGGCTCTACCCGCCTCTTTTTTTCCTCTTGCAAGCGTGCGTCTGCAGTCGCCGTACACTTCATAGCGAACTGTCGCTTCTGCCAGCGTCTTCTTTTCTGTATTACTATTATTACGATAATAATTTTTAATGCTGTTGTTCTCGAGAGGAGCTCACGTGTACGCTGACACGAGCTTCTCGTTCTTTTGCCTCTTGCTGGACATCTTTTTGCCCCTTTTCTGTGCTCTCCGCCTCTGCTGGTGGCTATCCGGTCCCGAATTCACTGCGATGGAACGTGATCTGGCAGGCGGAGAGTCGAAAAGCGCAACGAGGAAAGGAAGGAGAAGAACGAGAGGGACGTAAGGCAGCTTCAGCGACAGGAATAGTGTGAAGTGACGAATGATGGCGCACGCTTCAAAGGCGGAACTCTCGCTGGCTCGTCTTTGCAGACTTACGCCACCGCAGAGCACGCCTGGTGTTTGCTGGTTTACAAACACTTTTCAATTTTCAACCAAGATCGAAATAACAAAAGAAAAACACGAAGAATGAATCGATGACGGCTCGAGCCGCTTTATTTTTCACTCTGATGTCCCTCTCTGTTATTTTTGGGACTGTGAGTGCTGACAAAGAAATCTGACTGATACTCATTTTTATCTTGTTTTGAGTATTTCTTTGCCTTTTCGTCTGATCAGCTTATTTCTCCTTTTATCTGGTTTTTCTTTGCCGTTAGTGGGAATGCCTGCGCATTGCCACGCCCCCTTCTCAGCCTTCCCACTGTTGTCACTTCTTACTTTTGCGAAGTGCGAGAAGGAACTGCAAAGAGCCAAAAGAAACACAAATAGGAAAAAATAAATAATGATACCACACATTGGAAAACTCGTCTCTTTTTCACTTAAAAGAACTGTGTTGGCTATTTTACACCTGTTTTTTTTCTCTTTCCTCCTTCTTCTCCCCGTCTCTGACATCCCTCCCTCCCTCCCTCAGCGATATTATTTTCTTCTTTGGCTTTTGCTTGATTTTTTAAAAACTTTTTTTTTGGTCTCTGTGCGTCTTCTGAGCCGAATATTTTAATTATTATTATTTTTGTATGGCGCATCCGCGTGCATAACGTTGAGAGAACACGCGGCCGCTTCGCCCAAATGCAAAGAACGACAAGATAGTATCTATATATATCGAATTGTAGCAACGGCGGTGCACACGTCGACTTGTTCAACTTCACCGCAACATACGACGAGTGTGTACTCTGCCTTGCAGAAATTACTGTTATTATTCTTATTCTTGTTTTGTTCTGTTCTTGCGCGTTCTTTCTCTCTCTCCCTCTCTCTTTCGTTCCCCCATGATAATGTGTGTGTGTGTGCCCACAGTGCTTCTGCCTCCCTCTTTCTCAGATTTCTGATGTGCTGTTCCAGTTCTTTTTGTTTTCTTCTTCTGCAGTTGCGCTCCACTCGTGTAGAAGGTGGGACGTACCGGCCGTGCAAGACAACGCGAGGGCACAGTGGGATGCACATGCGTTTCGTGTCGTTTAGACAAACCGCACACGAACAGAGCGGAGGGGGAGGAGGGGAAGACGCCATGGCGGACGGTAGAAGGGTGCCTGAGAAGTACGGTTTCTCTCGTTGGCTTCAGATGATAGCGCTTAGTGCTGACTTGGAATAGAAAAAATGAATGAAAAAAAAAAGACAAAGGCAGAAGAGATATGTTGGATGTGCGCAAGCGAGACTCCGACTGCTGTGGCGCTCGAACATGTATCGACGGCTGCCGTGGTCACCTTTCGCACCTGAGAAGACGGACCACGCCCAATAATAGCTTTAACTTCACCAAAGCTTACTTTTGCGGAGACACGTCAACTGAGGAACACCTAACCAATGCTCTTCGTCTTCTATATATATGAAAGAAGTCAGCAAAGCTCACGTCCTGTGACCAACGAACGAACGAGGCTATAGGAACAGACATACAAAAAAGAGACGCATTTCTTTATTATATGAAAAGAAACACCTGCACTCTCTTCGGTGGTTGCGATGGTTCTTTTCAAAGCTATTCGACACTGGATGGTGTAGAGCTTTATGTCTTGTTATATATATATTCCTTTCTTCCACAGTTTTCCCTGCTTCTGTATTTTCTTTTTTCTCTCAGTGCTCCTTTATTTCTGTTTTTAAAAGACTTTAAAAATAAAAAAAGAGGAAGTTCTGAGAGAGATGTTTGCGCATTTTGAAAAACCCATGAGCAACATGAAGTTTCACGTTTTACCTTTCCGTTGCTGGCTTCAAGAAAGAAAAAATAAATAAAAGCATACGAGGTGTTGTTGTCAAAGCAATCTCATTTACGTGTCCCTCGTGTATCGGTGCCGCCAGCTCTCTCTCTCTCTCCTTTCGTTGTAGCTTCTCCTTTTCGTTTTACACGATACACCTTTGGGGATTCTCCTCCTTTTGTCTTTTTTTTTCCATCGAAATCCTTCACCTCTCTTGTCTTTTCTTTAAAAAGAAATTCTATTGCTCCTTTCTGTGTTTCTTGTATCGACGTACCACTTCTGGTCGTACTCTCGGGAAAAACGCAAATACATACCAGTGTATGTGTATGTCTTCCCTCGTTCTCATAGTGCGGCTTCAATGCGTTGCTGTGGAAAGCCTTCACGAGGGACGCGCATAGCTACACGCATTTCGTCAAGGGACTGCACTGCGCAGGCGTTGTGGTGTGAAGGTGCACCAGCACGGGCATCGACCGCCGCCGCCGCCTCCGTCGACGACGCGTGTTCTCGCGAGGGTGTTGCCGGACCGGGTGGCGCCGACGTTGGGTGTGCCGGCTGCTTTGTGCGTTCTATGGTGCTCTGTGGACGGAGCGGCTGCCTCTCCTTCTGTCTCTTCTCTACCACCTCTCTCTCCTCCCCCTCTCCCTCTTTTCCTTGTGCCGCCGTTGCTTCTCCATCGTTGCCTCCTGTGACCGGATCAACGCCACTGCTGGTGCCCTCGCCGCGCCGCACCCACACACCGTGCATTTCGACGCACCGCATCGGCCGTCCCCCCACGACGCCAACAGATTAAATCATCGACAAACAACGACTAACGGCCTCTCCACACACCCCCTCTCTTTCGTTTTCTCTTCCTCCACGAAGGACTCCGCAGTTTCCCTCTCCTTTCCTTCTCCTTTCCCCTCTTTCCAGAGCCACCGCATCCCCCGCGGCTCTCTCTCCCCTGCCCCCTCTCTGCTCTCTGCTCTCTAGCGCTTTCACGGAGCCGAGAATGACGGACCTGTCCGGGGCGGAGCGGCGGCACGATGAGCCTGACAGCGCGGACGACGAGGCGAAGAAGGCGGTGCACCAGCTGGACACGCGCAACGTCGCGCGGCTGAGCGAGCTGAAGCGCTTCGTGTGCCTGACAGCGGCGTGCTTCGCCATGATCTGCGCGTCCACGTCGTACGCCTTCAACCTGTTCAGCGGGAGTCTGCAGGCGGAGTACAACTACGACTCGCGCGCCATGTCGACGATCAACTCCGTGGGCATGGTGTTCGCGTACTTCCTGATGCCGTACGGGTTCATTTGCGACTACTTCGGCCCCTTCCCCGTCTACGTGATCGCGACGACCTACTTCTCGCTGGGTGCGCTACTGATGGGCCTGACGTTCCAGGGCGTTGTGACGGGCAGCGTTGTGCGCTTCTGCGTGTTCAACGCGCTGCTGAGCCTGGGCAGCCAGCTGTTCGACCTTGCGAGCATGACGGCGATCGTGAGCATCTTCCCGACGCGCAAGGGCTGGGTGATCGCGCTGCTGAAGACGCTGATGGGGCTGGGCTCCGCGATCATCGCGGCCATCCAGACCGGCTTCTTCGCCACGACGCCCGCGAACTACTTCTACTTCCTGATGGCGCTTGTGATCGTGGTGGCTGCGTGCGTGATGTCGCTGGTGCGGTTGCCGTCGTATCACCTGACCGGCTACGAGCAGCGCCACCTGAGCGAGGAGGCGAAGGAGCGGCGCATGGAGCACCGCGTGAGCTACCTGACGCAGGAGCCGCCGATGTGGCGCTTCTACTACGGCATCGTGGTGATCCTTGTGCTGGTGGTGTACCTGCCGGCGACGAGCGCGGTTGTTGCGTTTTGCGGCATCCAGCAGAACGGCAAGCGCGCGATTGCGATTGTAGCCATTGTGCTGACGCTGCTGCTGCTGTGCATCATGGCGCCGTGCCCGTGGCTGGACCGCCTGACGACGAAGAGGGGCGCCAACTTGGAGGACGAGGAGTCGGAGGAGTGCATGGCAGACGAGCCGCTGGAGCTGGAGGGGCTGCCGGCGGAGAAGCGTCTGGCGACGTCCTCGTCCGCCTCGACTCCGGACGACGAGCGGCGCAACCGCAGCGGGGAACCCGTCGACGACGACCTCTGCCGCGACGACCTGCAGATGAACGCGAGCGAGGATGCGGCCGCGAAGTGCCGCGGGGGCGCCGTGAAGACGGACGTGGACTTCGTCGCCCCGCAGTTCCAGACGACGTTCCTGCAGAGCTGCTGCACGGTGCGGCTGTGGTGCATCTTCTGGACGATGTTCTGCGGTCTCGGCTGCGAGTTCGTGATCATCTTCAACGCCCGCTTCATCTTCCAGGCGCTGACGGAGGCGGAGACGCTGGACTCGACGATTGCCGCGCTGCTGACGGTGCTGAACGGTGCGGGTAGCGCTCTGGGACGTCTCTCCATGTCATTCTTTGAGATGTATACGCAAACGCAGCGTCCGGAGGACCGCATCCTCATCACGTACGCCCTCTTTGTGCCGACCACGTTTCTGATCGTGTCGATTGCGCTATTCTTGGCGCTGCCGGGCCGCTCCCTGCTGCTCGCGTACTCAATTGCGGCGCTGGGCAACGGCTTCTGCGCGAGCATCACGATCTTGGTGGTGCGCACCATCTACGCAAAGGACCCTGCGAAGCACTACAACTTCGGCATCAACGCGCTGGTGCCGGCGGCCATCCTGCTGAACCGCCTGCTGTACGGCGAGTGGTACGCGGTGCAGGCGGACAAGCAGGGCCGCAAGGTGTGTCTGGGCCGCGGCTGTGTGCTGATGCCGATGCTTGTGATGATGGGCCTGAACATGACGGCGTTCCTGTCCACCGTCTACGTGCACTTCAACTACCGCAACTTCTGCCGCAAGGTGATGGCGGAGCGCCGCCGCATCAAGGAGGAGGGCGAGGAGGCCGCTGCGACGCGTGGGGTGGAGGAGGCGTCGCAGATCGCGTAGAGAAGGAACGGAAGAACACGGAAGGGTGCCATTCACTCGGTCTCCCCTCCCTTTTTTTTCTTGCTTCTCCCCTTTGCATAAGCTTCTACTCCCTCTAAAGTGCATGTTGATCCCCTGCGTCGGCGCACTCCGCGGAACGGGCCAACGTAACCCAGCGAAAGGAGTGTGTCTGAAAGTGTAGTCGGTGACGTTTTTGTGCGCTGGCGTGAGTGCTACGTCACCACCCCTCAGACGTGTTCTTTCCCCCCACCTTTCTCTTGGTGCTGTGCATTTCGCCCTGTCTGTTAAAGTTTTGTGTTTTTCGCCGCAGCGCCGAATTCGTCGCGATCGTGCGGCTTCGCCCCCTCCCTCCCCGCTTCATTATTATTATTATATATATATATATATTTTTTTTTTTTGGTCCCTCTCTGTTTTAGTGGCAGTGTTGTAGTTCCCCATCAGGCCAAGAGGCGAGAGGCGAGAAGAGAGAGAGGCGGGTGAGGGAGGAGAAACAGAATGGCGGTGAAGGAAATAATAGAATCATGATTATTGAGCTCATCTGGTTGTTGGAGTTGTGCCTTCGGCAGGACGCTGTGTTATGGAAACGCAACAAAGAAAGAAGAGGCATAAAGCTCCTGCCCTCCCCTCCCCTCCCCCCGTTTCTCTCTCCTCCCTTCTAGATTTCCTGTTTTAGTTGTTGTTGTTCTTCCAACGTATTTACGGGGTCAGTGCGTTAAATAGATTCATCTCCCTCCCCTCTCCCCCCTCACCTTGTCATCCATCTGCGCCCTCTTCAAGATTTTTTTTTCTATGTTTGCTTGCTTGTGTGCTTTTCACCTTCGCGAGGTCTTCGTTCGCCACCACAATTATTTCCTCCTCTTCTTCTTGTCTGCCTGACGCGGTTTCCTTGAGCGGGGGTTTTTCATTTTTTTTTGTTTCTGTTTGCGTGGCTGCTCTCTTGACAGGAGAAAGACCGCGGATGCTTCTCTCCTTGTTCTCTCCCTCCGATTCTATCCGGAGAGAGAAATGGCAGATGAGGGATGAGAGGACAGTCAGAGGCAAAGCCGGGCCTGTAGGTGCATGGCAAACGGTATTCCAAAAAAAACAACAGAGAAATAAAGGGGAAAGAAGTGTGATGTGAACTGGCTACACGGAGGTGCACAAGACGAAGAGAAAGGAAGGAGGGAAAGAAAAAAAGCTTATCGCTAACACAACTGCTGGAAACGCTTTTTCTTTCTTCTCTTTTTTTTTCCTTTGCTCAAACGGAAGAGACACAGGTGGGTTTTTTTTGTGTATGTATGTGTGTGAGTCGGCGCGCCGGAGGCTTTTGGCCCTCCTCCCCCCCCCCTCCAAAAACGATGATATATCACACAGACACACGTACCAAGTCTCTTTCTTTCTCTCCCCCCCCCCGCGAAAAGACCAGCTTAAAGGACACCTAAGCACACTTTTCCGGCGCTCTTTTATATATAAATTCTGGTATATTTACGTATTTCCTCTTTTTGCTTTGTTTTCGGCCGCATGGTTGTTGTGTTTTCTTTTGTTAATATAACGACTAAGGTCACGCACACGACCGTGTTATCTTCGCTTTCGTTTTGTCAGCCGCATTTTCCATCATTCTCCCATTTTCTTTTCTTTGCCTTTCTTTTTTTAGAATTATTCTCGCATAAAAGAACCATCGAATTATCTTCATTTTGTTGTTAAACTTCCCCCCTCTTTCTTTTTCTAGTCCTCTCTTTTTCTTGTTTTTGAAGGTTCGCAGCCTCTATCGCCAACGGAACGGCGAAGGAAGCTGAATTGACGTGCGACATTCGACAGCAGCCGCTCGAAACGTGTCGCAGCATCCGCGAATAAAAGAAATTTTTTGTTTCTTCTGCTTCCTGTCCAAAGAAAAAGGGAAGAAAAAAGTCTACTGTGCGTTGCGCTCCACCTCATCGAGATCGGACGACGATGACGACGTAATGAGCAACAACGATAGTAGGAGCAACGAGGACGATGAAACACGAGGCCTTTTTGAAAAAAAAATTATAGTTTTCGCCTGTACACGCGTAGTCTCTCTCCTTCCCTCTCTCTCTCTCTCTCGAAGGATTGGCCTGTCTGACAGGCGACGACGACAGCAGCGAAAGGCTCTGGATCTCGAATTTTTTGTTTGCTCGTGGGATGCGTTACGCTTTAAGGTCACCAAAGCACTCACCCACCTTTTCTCTTTTGCCAAACGGCTAATACTTCTTTATGGGCCTTTTTCCCTGCTCTTTTGTTTTTGTGTGGGTTTATAGCACTGCACTTCTTCTCTTCAAAAACAATAATTCCGGACGTACGGCGGCACCCATTCAAGAAGGAGTACCGATGCGAGTCGTATTCATCTTGTTTCCGCACCTGCGACACCTTTTCTTTTTTCTCTCTTTCTTTCCTTTGTTTTTCTGGTGTATAATGGAGTCCTTTGTCTCCTCCTTTCCCCACTCACGTCCTGTGCACATCAACCTCTATGTGTGCTTCTGCCCGTTGAATTGATGAGGTGCATGGTGCCCTCAAAGACGCATCGGTTATCTGTGCGCATCGACACGAACCTTAACATCGAAGAAAACCGTTTCTCTTCACGTAGCAGGCGATGGCTTATTGCAAGCGAACACCAGCACACGCTCGAAAGCGCGTGCGTTGTATTTTTCTTGTTTGCCTTTGTCGCACCTCCAGCTTAAAAGACACCTAAGCGAGTACGACACACCTGCAAAGAAGGGTTTTTTTTTGTAATTCTCTTTCTTCTTGTCATCTCCGACTTCTTTTTTACGCTCTATTTTTTTTCCCAGTTGCGGCGTCCAGCGCCTTTCCCCCCTTTCGTCTTTTGCCGGGTGCGTGCCATGACAGAATTTGATTCTCCTACAATTTCGGTTGTGATGTTTCTCACCCACTCAACTCCTTTTTGTTTATTCGTATTCAAGGCAGCAGAATTCGCCTTCTCGCTGTTTTCTCCACCGCACCATCAACAATTCTTTTCCCCTGTTTTTGGATGTGTTTAAGTGGTCTTGAGAAAAACAATAACAACAGGGCTGTCTTCTCCGCCTTTCTACGATTTGGCGAAGCGGGGCGATGACGATGATTTTTACGAAGGTAGGCAGATGCGGGGGCCGCATCGAGAAGACGGAGTACACACAAGAAGTATTCATCACGCAAGCGAAAAGAAAGCCGTAATACCGAAGAATCAAAAGAGTCTTAAAAAAAGGCTCTTTTCCGTTCACACACACACACACACACCAGCTGAGAGACTGGAACCGTTGTCCGCTCGGTCAACATGGCAGACCTCAAAAGCTAACGGAGGTGGTGCCGCCATCGTTTGAAGCGGAAGGAAAAGACCCCCTCCCCACCTCCGCAATGTATTATTTGTTGATTATGTTAACGCTGTGGTGCCCCACTGAGCCTGCTCTATTGCACTGCTCGATATTCTCCTCTTTTTTCCCCTCAACTGTTTTTCTTCTCTATACTCTTTCTCTTCCTTTTCAATTCAATCCTCTTCTTTTTTTTCTTAAACAATGATAACATATGTTTCTTCGATATCTGTATATTGTTTTCTTTTGGTTTTTGAATCACCAAAGATTCGAGAGTCGAACGCTCGCAGCAGTATCTCATTGTATTTATATTCTAAACTAATAATCGCACCGTTGGGTCTACACTCAAGCTAACGCGATCTATCGTTATATACTTTTTTCTCTGCTTCTTATTTCCTCTTTAACCGTCCACACGCGCACACAGTCTCTCCTCCTCTATAAAGTGTTGCGGTTTGCAATAGCTGGTCCCCCTTCAACGTTATCTTATCTTTTTCCTTTTCTACATTGTACTATTCTGTTTCCACCGAGGCGTCATGGGGACTTCTGACACCGCTGAGCGGAGCTACTTCGCAGCGATTTCGCACAAGGATTTAAACCTCATGAAGGAGCTGCTGGCGGCGCACTACAACGTCAACGTCGTGTCGCCGGACCCGGCGCTGTACCATCGCACCCCGCTGCACCTGTGTGTCTGGGACAACTTCATTGAGGGCGCCAAGCTGCTGCTCGACGCCGGGGCGGACGTGAACCTGCTCGATGACCTCCACGACTCGCCCTTTCTCCTCGCGGGGGCGGAGGGCCGCCTGGAGATCATGCAGCACCTCTTCCGCAACGCGGAGCGGACGATGAAGTACGGCGGTCAGGCGAGCCGTCGCATGAAGACGAGTGTGCCGGACCACGCCGTGGTGAACCGGTTTGGCGGGTCCGCGCTGATCCCGGCGTGCGAGCGCGGGCACGTGGAGATGGTGCGCCTGCTCGTGTCGAAGGGGGTCGACGTGAACCACTACAACTACTACCACTGGACCGGGTTGTTAGAGGCAATCGAGCTCGGCGGCGACGACCGTGAGCACGTGGAGATCGTAAAGATTCTGATTGAGGGTGGAGTGAACGTAAACCAGGTCGACGAGCACGGGAAGACGCCGTTGTACCTGGCGCGCAAGCGGAGGTACAAGCGCATTGCGGCGCTGCTGGAGGCCGCCGGCGCCCATGAGTAGAAGTACGCCGTCGTCCTTCTTGGTTCATGTGTTTGCTTTTGTCGTTCTTGCTTCGGTGCCTTCCCTTGTTCAGTCTTTTCTCTGTGTTGTGCTGAAGATGTCGCTTGCATTCTTTTGTCTGCACTCCCCCCCCCCCGCCCACGTTGCACAGCGGTGCTTCTCTCTCTCTCTCTTTTTTTTTAAATAACTTTCATGCTGCCAGCGCCGTTTGCCTTTACCTTGTCTGTGCTATTTCATATATTATTATTATTTCGTGGATAGCGATAGCATCGGCCAACAGGCGTGCCGCGGCAGCAGTTCGGTTCTCTTCTTATCTCGTTAATATATATATATATAGAAGAGTAAGAGAGAGGGAAGCAGCGATATAAAAGCAAATTATTTGCCGCATTTCGTGTTAATCATTGCGTTGCTGTGATGCTGACGTAGTACGAAAGACTGTGTGTCGCATCGCATCCGTCTTTCCGCGGAGTGATGATGACCGAAGGAGGAGAAGGGAGAGAAAGAGAGCTTTGTGGGGGACGGAATCAAGGTTTTTTTTTTAAAAACTTTCTTTGCTGTCGCTGCTGCTTCTCTGCGACGCTGTCGTGAAGAGCGAATAGATCGGCGTACTGAAGGAAAAGATGCGTGCTCGACGACGGAGAGGTGCGAGCTGGAGATCATTGGCACTTTTTGAGTTTGCTTCTGTTTCTGTTGTTTATACCTTTTGTTTTTTCGCACTCTCAACACCAGCATTTTAGACCTTTTTATTTTCTTGTCTGTGTGGGTTTAAATCCTGACCGGTGTCGACACCTTTCTGTGCCGTCCTTCGGCACGCGAATACGGTCTATCTTGTAGCGGAGGGCATCGCGCTCTCTCTCGGGCGAAGGTGACGCTTCTCCGGCATTGTTGCTCTCCACCGCGAATTCCTATAATAAAGGGGGAAATGAATATGACGACAACCAAGAGAAAAAAGATGGATTTTGAAAACAACTGTATGCCTTAGTGTCTGTAGCCTCTTTTCTCTTTTTCTTCTTCTGCTGCAGCCGAATCGATCATCGTTTCAAATAACTACACATAATACATATATCCTAGATACGTGAGTGCGTCTGCTCATCAGATTGTATCCTTAGACCTGCTGACAATTGTGACGCTCAGCCGTGGAGAGCGACCAGGGAGAGTAATCATAATAACAGCCCTAATAGCGCTCTACAACGAGCGTTATAGCCACGCTGAGAATGAATCGCACGCGCCACGACGATGCGTCTCTGCTGTCCTCCACCTCAGCTCCGGCGAGCACGACGCACGATGCAACGACGACGACGACCACCACCATCCCAACCGGTCTCCGCAGCTTCCAGCAGCAGCGTGAGGCGCAGCTCCGCCACGCCCTGCAACACGCAAGCCCCACCCCAGCTGAGGTGTCCGCCGTCGCGAGTGCGTCTTACGTGCAGGCGCTAATGGAGCTCATCGATCAGCACAGCACTGACGTGCAGCAGGTGACTTCCAAAATCGATGCGCTGCGGGCACAGCGCGAGGCGTACCACGCCGACCTCGCACGAGAACTGCCGCAGCGCGAGGCCGACCTGCAGGAGCTGCGGAATGAGTGCTCGGACTTGACCCTGCAGGTCCAAGAAGAGCAGGAGCGCTCTACTCGGCTGCTGCACGAGGCCACCGTTCTGCACACGCAGCAGGCGGCGCAGAGGGAGCAGCTGGGAAGGCTGGTGGAGCTGTGCCGTGCGCGTGGGAAGCGTCTTCGCGCCTTTTATTACCACATGAAGGGCGGTGGCGGCGCGCGGGGGAGCCGATTTGTCGAGGAGGACGAACGTGGGTTGGCGGAGGGCGACGTGGAAGCCGGGCGGGCACTGTCAAGCCAACCAGCAACTTTTGCAGACGACGGCATCGCTGCTGTTGCTGCGCGAAGCCCTGTTGTCAAACCCAGCAGCGCGCCCCCCTCTGTCCATCCCGTTTCCTTGAGCATCCACAAGGCGTCGTGCGGCCGAGAGGCGCGGCCCTTCCTCGGCAGCGGTGGCGGCGTCGTCTCCATGCAAGAGATCGGCGACGACGCGGAGCTCGCGGCTATCCTGAACCTGCCCTACAAGGTGTGCCTGCCACGTACCCCTCCTTCCTCCCCCTCCCCCTCCTCGGCCGCCCCTTTATCTCCGCACGACGCAGCCACCACGGCAAGCGGCTTCACCGTGACGGCGAATGCAGCGAGCACCGCGCAGCTCCTCGCTCGCGCAGAGGAGGTGAACATGCTCCGTCAGCAGCTAGAGGAGCAGCGCGGCGCCTACGAGCAGGAGCGTGGTGCTCGCACCCGCGAAGACAACGAACGCCACCGCCGCGCGCAGGAGCAGCTGGCGAGGTACGCCGCCACGGTGGAGCAGCTGGAGTCGCTGCACGAGGAAAGCCTACGGGAGCTGGTGCAGTACCGCCATCATTCGGAGAAGCAGCTGCGCGATGTGCGGGGGCAGGTGGAGTGGCTGCGAGTGGCGCTGCAGAACGCATTAGAGTTGGCGGAGAAGGACCGGCGGCAGCAGCACAACGAGGTGTACGCCACGGAGCAGCGCATGTCGAAGCAGTACTACCCTAAGGTGCAGTCCTTGCACAGCGAGCTGGCGGAGTACCGACGTGTGTCCGCGGCACAGGCCCGCGACCACGCGGCCGCCATCGCCCAAAAGGACGAGCAGATCGCAGCGCTGCAGCAGCGGCTCAAGGCGGAGACGACGCAGCGCCGCCGTGCGGAGGAGCGGCACGTGTTGGAGATGAAGGGCGTCCACAGCGAGCTGGATTTGATGCGGCAGTCGCTGCGGCAGATGGAGCGGCGCGTGTACTACCGTGGCGTGCGCGATCAGGCTTCGGACGAGGCGGAGGTGGAGCTGGAGCGGTATTATTATTGACGAGGGGGAAGAAGAGAAGGCCGAGACAGTTTCCTTGACCTTTTTGTGTTCTTACAGCCGCTTCCTGATCTGACTTCGCAGACACACACACATGTACAAACAAAAGAATAAATGTGCTGTTCTTCCGGTGCGTCTCCTCTCCCCTTTCGTCCTCGCAGCGGACGTAATGCAGTGTACTTCGCTGAAGAGGTGCTTGCTTTTCCTCTCTCTCTCTCTACCTCAATTTCTCTTTTGTTTTGTTGGATGAGCGTTGCGCCGTGCACGTGGTTGACGCACTCCTGCACTCTGCAAACGACGAAGCAAACCCCCAAAAGAAGTGTAGTATTCATCACGGAGCCGTTGCTTTCTCGGTATACGCTTCCAGAGAGTCCCAATCCGCTCACGATGGGTTCCTATATTCGTTTCTCATTGGTGCGGCGTCGCCGACACTTTCTCCGCCGTTATTTTTGTTTTCAGTAATGGCTATGTTAGTATTTGTGGATGTATTTTCCTTGTACGCTTTTTCTGCTTCACTTAGACGCTATGGCAGAGAAGCCAAAAATAGAACGCACAGGCCCTAAACACAGCAACAACAACAAAACAGATCAATTACGATCGAAATGACGATTCTCATTCACGTGCTACCTTGCCAGCTACAGCATCTCTTTCTTTCTTTCGCTTTGCTGATCTGAAGTTGATGCGCTCCACTCTCGTGCGACAACCGCAACTTCGCCGAAGACTGTGCCGTTGTTTGCCGCCGTGCCTCTTTGCGGTCTCCCTTCCGCAGAGCTCTCTCGATCCCTTTTTTCTTTTCTCCTTCTTCCCGTCATGTTCGCGTTGACCTTTTTTTTCTTCCTTCGGGTTTCCCCGCAAAGCCCGCAGATTCTTTTCCGCTTCCTCCGCTTTTTTCAGAGCACTCTACCCGTAATAATACTTTCCACAGAAAAAGACAGACTTTACAGTAACAGACACGTTGAACACAGAGCAGCGGCATACATAAGCAAAAAACAACAACAACAAACGAGCCACCAAACACGTCAAACGAGAGGGAGAGGAGGTAAGAGAAGAGAACAGCTCATCCTATTAGAAGAGCGACCTAGAAGTTGTGTCGTCGCTAACGTCCTCTTTTTTTTCTCTTCTGCCGACTGGCGGTATCCCTCCTTGTTTCTCTTTCTTCTCTTCACACAGATATATATATATATATATTCACACACACACGCGCAGACCCACTTCAGCGTCCCTTTCTTCTCCACTTTAAAGACTTCTCCGAGGGCGAGAGGAGAAAGAGAGAAAGAGAAAAAAGATAAAATAAAATAATCGGACGCGGGGCACCTCATATCGCCTGGGAACGTCGAGTTTGCACGTCCGCCGTTGATTTGCTACATAGCTTCTTCTTTTTTTTTTTTTGAAGTTTTAAAGGTTTCGTCTTTCCCGTCCCTCTTCTTCCCTTTTTTTTTTTACCTGTCTTGTGGTGCTGTCGTCTCTGCCGTGCTCTACTGCACTCGGGAGAGAAGCTGGAGACCGGAGAGAGAGAGAAAGGGTAAGAGAAAGGGAGAAGAGGAGGAGGCGCTTCCGTCGTCTTAGAGTACCTTTCATTGCTGCGTTTCACCACCGGTTTTTTGTACCGCGTACGTGTATTTCTCTTTGCGTTGCTCTCTTCCGTATCTTCTGCGCTGCGCTTTTCATCCTTGTACTGCGACTTCCTAGACCTTATACGCGAACTTTTTTTTGGTCGTTTCTCTTGCGTTTTCTTCGCTGAGTCTCCTCTCTCTCTCGCTCTCTCCAACTAGATACATTTCGGCTGCCTTCAGCGGATCGTTTCACAAGCCTTCTGTGCCGCATCATTGCATCGGACCGGGAGATCAACGAAGAGGAGAAAGAAGCGGGAGACGAGGGGTGGGGCGCTTGCCCACACACACACGATACGCGTTAAGCGTTACGCGTTTTCTTTCGTGGATTCACTTTAAAGCATATTCTCAACTCCCCCTCTCCCTCCCCCAAAAGGAAAGGAAGAGAGGTTCCATGCACAAGAAGGAAACACACACAGCTTTAATCGACCACAATTGCTTGTAACGACTATTAATAATATTTTTTTGTCGAAACATCGGCAGAGGACGATCGTGAACGAGTGAAAGAGAAACAGAGAACGCAAGAGGGGAGAGTCCGCGATGGCACCAAAGCGGGCGGCCAACCGGCTGCTGGTGCTCTGCGCCTCCATCAACGATGTCACCGCGTGGCCGTTTTGGAAGTTCCTGCAAATGAAGAAAATTAAAGGAGTGACGGACATGGCGCTTCTCGCCTTTAACAGCGACGGTGGCAGCTTTGAGGCCCGCATTGACGGTGAGAGGTATCACCTGAAGAACTACGCGAAGGTGCGGGGATATCAGCAGGACATGTTCGAAAACTTCGTGCAGCGCTGGCACGACCCGGGGCGGAGCTATTTTGTGTACGGCGGGCACGGCATGGGCGACTACGTGGAGCTGGAACAGAACCGTGTGTCGCTGCAAGTGCACGAGCTGGCCTCTATCTTCGGCAAGCGCACCTTCGAGGCTATCCTTTTCGATGCGTGCTTCATGTCGAACCTAGACTGCGCCTACCACCTGCGCCACAACACGCGGTACATCGGTGCCAGTGAGGGGTACATGTGGGAGCCGGACACCGCGCTGGACTACCACATCTTCAACACCCACAACGCGAGCGCAATGAGCCGTTTTAAGGATCCCCTTCACATACTCCGGACGGTGCAGGCGGACTATTGCGGTAAGGCCCTGCGTGGCGACTTCAGCGTGCTGGACACCACCCACGTCGCGGAGCTGCGCCGCTACGTGCAGGAGCACGTGATCCAGCGCGTGTACGACCGGGCAACGTTCTACAGCCTGCCGCAGCAGGAGCGGCTGAAGCAGCAGGCGGAGGCGGCGGCACAGGCCGCCATCGCCGAGTTCGGGCACCCCGGCGGGGATGCGAACATGATGCCGGGCCTGGCAAACGGTATAGGTCAGCCGCACATCATCACCACACCGGGCTCCCTTGCTCTCCCCGATAGTGGCCGACCGAGCCGCAAGCTGCGACTCCTGCGCGCTATCCAGTTTGAGCACGCCCTCTACCCGTCCGAGGCGGAGGACAAACAGCTGCTGGACCTCAAGTCGTACTTGACCGACATGGAACAGGAGGCACAGCAGCGGCAGGCGTGGGAGGCGGCCGCATCTGGGCCACAACGCCGCATCGCCGCTGGCCGCCGCCGTGTGCGGAGTGACGCCGTGCTCAACGGAGGGAGCGGCGGCGGCGGTGGCGTGGGGTCGTCGCTGTCGACGCCGTCCTCGACCTTCGCCGTCTTTCATCCGGCGCCGTCGCGTGCGTTGTTCGTGGATCGGCAGGGGCGGCTGCCTGCTGCGGCGCCGACGCGGACCGCGGCGACGGACGTGGCAGCAGTAGGGGCGTTGGCCAATGCGGTGCCTACTACGGCGCCCAAGCTAACCGCCCTCTCGCCGGGGTATAAGGGCAGCGCGCAGGAAGGGCTCGATCTCTTTCACAAGGTGGTGGTGAGCCACACGCAGCCGAAGGCAGCCGCCATCTATGCTGCCCATCTCGGCGGGCTGTCCTTCACGGTGCACGAGTTCAGCGGGATGTCGCGACCGGTGGAGCCGTGGGTGGTGGAGTCGCGGCGGCTGCTGAAGCGGCGTGCGAAGTTGTTCGTGAAGAACGGCGAGCTGGCGGAGGTGGAGACCGAGACCCCGAAGCCGCACGCCGCCGCTGCCGTGATGAGCAGAAATGTGCTGACCGCCGTCGATTCCGCGAAAGCCGCCTGCGTTGCCGCAGCAGCCGGGAGAGGAGCGTCCGGTGCTCCCTCTCCACCGATGCAGTCACCGTGCACCGCGATGAAGGCGTTGTCTGCTTCCTCGACTAAACCGTCTGCGTCAGGATCTACCGCAGAGACATCTCTCCCTCTGCCGTGCAGTCGTCGCCACCGCAGCAGCAGCGGCAGCAGTGCGGCTCCGTTGACGATGCCGTCCCTGTCGGTGTACGCGTCGGCGTCGATCGGGCCCACGGTGTCATCGCAGGCGCAACGGCCAGCGTCTTACACACCGACGCCGAAGCCGAACTCTCATCAGCAGACAGGCAACTGTTAACGATAAAATGAGAGAGAATGAGGGCGGAAAGTACTGCTCGTTTTTTTGGTACACCTGCCTCATCTTCCTTCCCCACCCCTCCTCTTACACACACACAGCAGAGGCGTGGGAGGTGAAGCGAGTTGATCGTTGGGTGAGCCTGCGCGTGACCGGACGCACCTATAAAGGCGTTCCTGACTCTGGAGTTGTCTGTGAAGACAACGTGCCCTCCTCACAAAAAAGGACAAAGGGTGCTGCCGCTCCACCGTCGCTGTGTATGCGTGTTATCTTGCTTTCGCCCATCTTTTTGCTGGTTCGTATTATTGGTTCTTCTCTCTCCATTCTATGTGCTGTGCACCTGCCCTCTTCTATATATATTTTCACCCCCCTTCACCTGTGTTTACCTGAAAGAAGAAAACAACAGCATCACTTCTTTATTATTATTATTATGGCTTTATATCTTGTACCAGTTGTCGGCCTACCTTTGTACCTTTACCCTGTCCCGCTTGAGGGGGGGGGGGGAGGGGAGAGAGAGAACGACGCTGCTG